>NW_025110198.1:626495-636495 GCF_011392965.1 Frieseomelitta varia | reverse complement strand
TTTTAAATATACGCGTACAGGTTTCAACATAAATCTTACAAATGGGCGATTGTAATTTTTAACAGATCCGGACTAAGAAACTAGACTTTTAGTTTACGACGTCGCGGTTCGTCTGCTCGTCCATTTTTATCCACGCGAACCGCCTTACCGAGACAGCTACGTGGCGGCTACGTTTTCTTGTATCTTCTCTTTTTCCCTCGTTTCTCTTTTTTTCATTTCTTTTTTTTTCCCCTTCTGCGCCAGACACAGGGCGAGAGAATCATCGATACTCTTGAAAGTTTCGCGCGGTCGCCAAACGTTCGACGATCAGTTCCGCCGTCTTTCCGTAATTCCTTCCATTTCTCGCCGTATCCTGAATTATAAAATGTCGAGCAGGTCGCGCACCTGTGCTCGCGGGGAACCGCACTCGTATCGATTGGATCTCCGATCACCGCGATACCTTTCGGCTGCCTGCCAATCCCGATCTTTGGCACGCCGACCTCTCGATTATCGTGAGTGAAACGTCATCGGGTGAGATACGATTCTCACAGAAAGAAAAAGAAAGAGAGAGAGAGAGAGAGATTTTCTTCTTTGGAACGTCCGACGTTGCGACAGCTTCGAGTATCGCGCGATCCTTGCTTGCTGCAGTTGTTCGAGAATAAAGAAACGGAGGATTATTGGTGAGTGATCTTCTTTGCATCCTGTCGTTGTAGAATTTCTCAAGTTCAGCTGTTGTAACTTTGAGTTAACTCGACTTAACTTTAACTTTATCAACCTGAGTTTAAGTTAAATCGAAACTTTCTCGGAGAAATTTGGTACTCTCTTGGCCACAAGTCACAAGTCACCGTAGCTTCTCGTTTCGACTCTGAATATTTTAAGATACTCTCTTCAACGTGTCACGCGTGTACGTGAGAAACACGGAGTTGGAGCATAAAAAATTAAACTCGGTTGAATCAACGGCCGCAAGATAATTATCCAGCAGTTCTTTTTGAAGAAGAATATAAGGAAACGTAGAGCTCGGAGCGCTCGGGCCGGTGTTACGTAGTACACCGGCGTTCTCCTTACACAAACAACTTCATTTAATTAATCGAAATAGGTTCGCTGTCGAGGAAACAAGCATGCAAACAAAAGTACGCTCTTAACCCTTGCTCGCTGAACGCTGTTTTGAAGATTCCTTCTCTTTGTTTTTTCCTCTTTGAGTTGGACTTTCGTCGCTTGCGAGCCCTTGGGACTTCCCGCTGGTAGAGGCGAAATGCCAGCACCGATATTGCCAACCGTATTACGCGCGAGAAATTTTGTCTGACGAAAATTCGAATACAAAACTCGGATCTTTGAACGCGAAGCACACGCTAGTAGTACGATCCGTTTCGAGTCGGACAAAGAAACGCTACGATGTTGAACTGGACTCCGCTACTTTTATTTATTATCATTCTTTTTTTTTTTTTTTTAATTTTACGACGAAAGATTTCAATTAGCGATGGCAAGTTATCAGACTCTTTAAATTTATCTTCGCGTCTCGTGTGATGATTCATACACGTTTGAAAAATTCACGATATTATTTCAGTAATAATGCACGCGCAGCCAATATTTCCTTTCTCGACTGATGGGAAATTCGTACTTTTACAAGGCGCGGCTACAGGTACGGGACTTGAAATGAATTTGTCCGCTTTACTCATTGAATAATTCAACAAAAATTTCATTATCCGTATTTAATGGACTTCTGCATATCGCGCGGCGATATTCGTACCTACTCGCACTCGTAAATTTCCTACAGATATCGGCAGTGATAAATAAATAATGACAACACCTGCAGCTTAATTATCGTCGAGCTTCTCAACGTTCATTTTGATGGCCTCTCCGTGATAATAATGTGTCGTATAATGACATTCAAATCCGCTGAATTAATCACAATTTATTAATTATTAACAAATTGACGAGCCGTGCGTCGCGGATTGCAGAGATTCCTTAATTTCATTTCTTTGCGAAAGTCGTCAGACTTTCGCGCTCGTATATTTCGTAACACCGATGCACACCATTTCGCTCATCACACCGTACTTATTAATTACGGAAGACATTTCGATGCATGTCTTCGATTTGGGAGGCAAGAGGCAGCCGGCTGAGAATTTCACGAAGCAATTTCGATTTTTCGAAGGGAGAAGCAGCGTTGACAGCGTTGGAATTTCACCGAGGAGCAGCACCTCGCACGGTAAGTCGCCCCCTTTGAAAGAAATTTCTGCTTGCTCGACAGAAGCCCGCGTAAAGTCGACTTTCAGTATTATTCTTTCGATCAGTCAAAGAAAGAGATAACGTCGCACATCGTTGCCTAACTTCGTTCTACGTGTTCCCCCCCTTTTTTTTTTGTTTCAAAGTATCATTCCCCCTTTCGCGTCGCAACGTAGACGGACAGTGAGATAGATGGATCGAAGGAATCGATCGCAATGGGATTTCCATAGAAATATCCTGGAGCTGGTTACTTTCTCGTGTCCAAACTAATAGAGGAGACGAAAGTATTCGGGTTGGTGGCATTGTCACGCGAGCCTTATATATATATATATATATTTCGTTCTAGCGTTGGAGTTGAAAATATAGATCACGCGATAACTTTATTTCTATTAATTTGTATTGCATTTACATGTATATCAAACCTTAAATACTATCGTTCGAGTTACCAAAATCTCGCGTGATTGAAAGTGAAGTGAAATTGGAAATTTCAGAATTTAATCTCGAATGGCCCGACCGCGATACTCGTTGGCAGTTAATTTGTATTAACGCACAAAAATTTATATTAACCCTCAAACACTGTCATCGGGTTTATAACTGTATTTAGAATTTATATTAAATTATTATGTTACCAAAATTTAGAGCGTTCGATTTTATTCCGCAATAGAATAGAATTGAAAAGTAATTTAATTCTATTCGGCTCGAATTAACATTCACTACATATTTATACGAACCGTGAAATACTAATTGCGTTACAGGCGTTACGACTGTATAATTGATATAATAATCTATTTCAGCCAAATCTCCCTAATTATCTCTGATCTTTTTGAAGATAACGAACCAGTTTCCATTTTTAACAATTCGATTTTTAATTCTGCCATCCCTTTCGAAAACTCCCCTCTGTTCAAATCTGCTGTTTATCTTCTGTAACGATGTTGCCCGTTCTTCTTGATTCTTTTCCCTGTTGCAGGGCTAGAAGTGAAAGGCAACGCTTTCAACGAGACAGCGAGACACGAGGAGACTGCAGAGACGAGCGGACAATAGAGTGCACGCGACACGTCCGCACGCAACAATGCGCACTTTGCCATTCCCGAAATTACTAGCAATTAGCTTGGATTTATTCGCGTGGAATTATTTCAAATAAACGTCCCCGAGATGGTGGATGATAAAAGATCGAAAGGATAGCGTGTACGCCTTTCGCCTCTTGTCAATCGTGCATTCACGTTGCGAATCTAGTACGCGTACAGTGGAAACTGCAGTTAAGTCGTAATAAAATGTATGGGGAATTACGAGATACGTTACGTTATACGGGGGCAATATAATTTTTATGTTCATTTAGTATGTTACTGTTAGGAGAAAGTACACACAGCTGGGGGACATTATTCAAAGGAGAGTAGATCGACTGTTAAAATAAATAAATTTTTTTCACGTTGAGATTGTGTCATTTTATTAATGTCATCTGTCCTGCGTGCTGACAGCTTTCCGAGAAAGCTCGCGGTAAGTCCAATAAATGAGCGATTTAGGTGTTTGAAAACGCGCGCGAGAGTTCCGCGAGTTTGACATCGAGTTTCCCGGAAGTACCGGTGAAGATTTTCGTGGAAAAGAGAAAATCAATGCAAAAGTTCCAGAACTTTATGAAATGCGAACAACCGTCTGTTTGCATTTCAATTTTTGACTGATAGGATTTCAAGCGTGACGCGCCTCCGCTTCTGCTTGAATTTCTGTGCAGAAGAAATGAAATCGTTCGAATCCGACGATATCTGTTTTGTCTTGTTGAAAATTATAACGAGCGTTTTTGAATGTTCTGCACGTTCGCGCGCCATTAAGTTTCGTAAAAATGCACGGAAATCCACCGTCTACTTATCGTTAAGCTTTGTTTAATGTTTGTACTAAAACCGAGGCTGAAACTTTTGCTCGTTAAATATCGTAAAGAGCATTATGCCTCGACTATTTCGTACGTGTATGCCCACTCCAAGTTAATTAAAGTCAATACAAAAATTTACTGTTCAAACTTGAAATTAATACCGTCTGAATTCTCCATAATCGCTCAACTCTGACAGGCCTGGCCATTCTGATCAAACAAGTCAGCAATTCCAAAGTGAAACAGCCGAGCTCGTGCACCACTCTCGATATACCAAAATGATCGATAGCTGGTGCCAGAAGAAGGTCCCATTCCTCGCCCTAACTTGCCTCTATCGATGCAAGTTGTCGTGCGCCGCCGCCGTCGCCGCCGCCGATACATGCACGAACAAAATAGCGTGGAACCACGGCCGATCGCGGTCGCATAATCAACTCTATTGAGCAATCCAGCCACCTATGGATTGCCAGCTGACAGCGCTGGGCATCGAAGTAGCCACGTGCAGAGCGGAGTCTCTATAGCCGGAACGGGTTTCGCCTCCAGAGCGGAGGCTGGCTGGATGATGGTCGGCGGTCTGGCGGTCTGGCGGTCTGGCGGTCTGGTCTCGCGGGTCGACAGCTCGGTAGGCCGACCGCCGTCCCTTCTCTCGTCCGCTATTCACACGCACGTCTCCGTCACAAGCCGCTTCCTGTGTCGCGACGCGTGTCCCCGGCGACACGGCCGCGCAAATAAACGGAGAACGCGAGCTTAATTGCACCCTTTCTCTCGCCGTGAGCCGTGTCTCCATAGGAGGCCTGCCTCTCGTCTCCTCCGCACCCCGGACTTCGGCAAACTACTCTACACGGTTTTCGACTTTGCCGAGAGGAGCGAAAGAGGGCGAGAGTTTTCTTTTTTTTCTCTCTCTCTCACTCTCTCTCTTTCTCCGTTGCAAGCGCGATGCAAATCCGTCTGGCAAACACCAGTTGTAAGGACACGGATTAGAGATCGCTGTTTCGAGCGATTTATACACGCGTACGCGTGAAAACGTGTATCCGAGGCTCCCGGTGGAGCCTTAGCACATCGGCGCGCCCAATCTGCTCCCAGGGTACGCATATTTTTGGAGCAACTTAGGGAAACTTTGTACGATGCATATGTATGCACTTCTTTAATTCACATTGATAAAATATTCTTAACTGTATTTTTTATAGTAATATTTAAGTTTAATTTTATTTAATTTTATAGTAGTATTTAAGTTTAATTTTATTTAATTTCATAGTAATATTTAAGTTTAATTTTATTTAATTTTATAGTAACATTTAAGTTTAATTTTATTTAATTTCATAGTAATATTTAAGTTTAATTTTATTTAATTTCATAGTAATATTTAAGTTTAATTTTATTTAATTTCATAGTAATATTTAAGTTTAATTTTATTTAATTTTATAGTAATATTTAAGAATCTGTTTATTATGTATTTTTAGATAGCCTGTATTTTCTCGTATTTCTTGAATTATTTAACACACGATTGAAAGGGTTCAAGAGAATGTATAGCATTTAACAAGTGTATTATTTTATTAATAATTAAAATTGTTTTTCATTTCAGAGGTATTTTATTAAATAACATGAAAATATCTCTAGTAACGTTTCTTGGCGTAGTATGTTAGGAAACAATTTCCCTACTTCTTGAAAAATTATATAACATTGTAATATGTAATTATATATTATACATAATATCATATAACATAAATTATATATAACATTGCCTAGGTCGTGTCCCCTACGATGCAAAAAAGCGTTTCGCGTCCGCAACGTTGAAACACGAGAATTCTCGTCTCCCATCTGCAACAGTTGAGAACCGACAGACGCGAATTCGCGTCTCCCGTCCACAATGTGTTAATATACACTGTTCCGCGCGTGTTTTTAGCTCAGAGAATCTGCGCACGATTTTTAGGGTGTAAAACCGTGGTCTTAAACCAAGCAACGCAATTTCTCGCGATTTCCTTGTACACGACGATCTACGACGACGTGTACGTACGCACGTACGATGCTAGATATATAATATATACGGCGGAGAGGATGCAAGGACCGCTCGGAGGATTACATGGTAAAGCGGTCGGTTTTCCAAGAAGGCGTGCATCACGTTACGACAGCCTCTCGATTTCTCGCCGGTTACCCACCACTTTGCTGCGCCAGTGAATTTTCATTCGCGCCCTGGCTACATACGCCAACGTACACACACACACGCACGCACGTACACACACACACACATACATACGTCTTGGTGCGCCGAGCTACGAGTACGAAACCGCTATCTGCTCGTTCGCGAACGAACGGACGAATCGACAAACGTCTAACTTCTCAAACAGACCGAGATAACATCTCAACTGGAAAACGCACTTTCGAAACAAACCACGGAAATATCTCTCTCTCTCTCTCTCTCTATCTATCTATCTATCTATCTCTCTCTTTCTCTCGTTGTTTCCTCGTCTGTCTGTCCGTCCGTCTGTCTGTCTGCCTGCCTGTCTGTCTGTCTGTCTTTACGCCCGAAGAAGAAGATGCTCCGACGTGATTTGCCGACGATGAGAAGACGCGAGGATGTTTCGGGGTGGGGAACGCGACCTCTCGAAAGGACGCGGCAAACAGCAAAGATCCGATCGAATGATTTTCGTTTTTTTCCCCTTCCGTCTCTTCATTCTCGCCCCCAGTTCGTTCTTTCGTCGCACTCGAGACTGCACTCGAGCGAGGCGAGGAAGGGCGACGAGTGATTCGTCCCGGTGCCGCGAAACTTGCTGCGAGGCCTCGTTACATCCTCCGGATGGTTTGGCAAACTTCGCGGCAACTCGCCTACGCGACATTTAATTTCATAATCAATGGCAATTTTGATCAAGGTGAAACGCCACTTGAAGGCGGGACCTTCCGAAATGCGCAGCCTGTCTCTCGCGAAGAGGGCAAGAGTTGCGAGAATAAACATAAAATGACGACGTGCGCTAGGAGCAGACAAACTTATGAACGAGCGAGGCCCAGTGAGAAGCTGAATTGATCGAGTACTCTTTCCGCAAATTTATCAATTTCTCGTTGTCCGTACGAGTTTCGGAACAGGAATTTCATTGCGGGAAATTTAGTTTTCAAGGAAAGAGACGGCACGAGTATCGAACACAGAAATTATGTATAAATAATAAAACACTGGTCCCAGCATTTCATCCTTCTCTTGCCTTTATGATATTCTTCCTTCTACATTAGCGAGGCAGATATCTTTACATATTGTCCTTCAAACTTTTAAAAAGTACGTAAAAGCATGCTAACAAAAATCAATAGAATTTCAATCTGCTAAAATGAAATACTTGTAATATTTATAAATATTTATAAACGCCGTTCGGATTTCAATAAGAGTCGTTTAAAATTTACATTCCGAGGTGGTAAAGCAAACCCCCAAGTTCCATTTTCGTTGCTGAAAATACGAATTTGCATAAATATGCACGGTCAATTCATAACTAATCGAACAGTTGCTGATCACATACAAATCGTGATAATTAACCCTGGTTATCGAGGAAACGATTAATCGGACAAAATTATGTATTCACGCGGGATAACGATTCAAAATACCCGGATAGAAATTTACGAAAGTTATTTGCAATAGTTACGGCGAAATGAATGAACCAGTGATTCGCAAACCATATTTACGACCGCCGATTCCTTAATTTAATTCCTGTTCAAAGAACATTTCTGACAGAATTCCCGAAAGAGTTCTTTTAAAAATTTCACGACAACCGAATTTGTTTCAATTGATGAACTGCATTGAATTGCAAAACAACATGACAAATGTAAAGGAAAATCTGACAATAAAGTTGCTTCAGCAAGATCCATATACATGAGCAAAAAAAAAAAAAAGAGAAGAATTAGAGAATGAGATTTTTATTGTAATGCAAAATATATTGAGTCTTCATATTTCAAGGTTTCCAATAAAATAATTACTTCAGAGTTTCAAACGCGTTATTAATGACCCTTCATACACTCTCTATTTGTTTTTTCGATGCTTGCAAGCGAAAAGGAAAAGTTGAAAAGAGTTCCATCAACTAGTATTATTGATAGGTGATCACAAGAGTCTGAATAATGAAACTTAATTTCGGCGTATTACAGTTTTGATCTTCCATATGTTACGATAGCAGACAGTTATTAATAGTCTTTATCGAGTGAAACTGGAACACGAAATAAAATAAGAAATAAAATCTCGATTTTCAGTCAAAAATACCTCCCGACTTTTAAAATATTCAAGCTTAAAAATTTTTCGAAACTTTCAAATACCAGCAGCACAGCTGGTTCTAGGGATTTGGCACCAAGCCACTTCTTCGAACCTCATGTTCTCCTGATACAAAATTGAAAATTTCAGCGCGAAACACCTTCTGACTATTGATGTAATCTCGCTTAAATTCTTTTCGAAAAACTTCTCTATCAGGACAACCGATCAACAGGCCGTCTCGTCGCGCCACCTTCTCGATACTCATGCTGATAAAAATTCGAAATTTTAGCGAGGAACATCTTCTAGCACTCCAGATATTCCCGCTTGAAATTTTTTTCTATATCAGGAGCACGAGGAGCCTTCTCGTGCCACCTCTTCGATACTCATGTGCTCCTGATACAAAATTCTAAATTTCCAAATACACGCTGTTTTGAAAAATTTTCGAAAATGTGCAATTGGAATTCCGAAAACATTGAAATTCCGCTCTATTTGCAAACATTGGTTTGTTTATTTTTGTTTCAAATGTTTATTTACATTTTATTAGTGTAAACACACATTGTTTCAAATTGTCAAAAATTCTATAAGCGTGAATATCTTCAAAAACAGGAGGTATGCCTGGCTGAAATTTAAGATTTTGTATCAGGAGAACATGAGATTAGAGAAGATGGCACAAGAAGGCCGCCTGTCGAACGGTTCTCCTGATACAGAGAATTTTTGAAAAAATTTCCAGCAGGAATATCTGGAAAGCCAAAAGGTGATTCTCGCAAAACTTCGAATAATGTATCAGGAGGATATGATTAAAAAACATTGCAAACCAAAATAAACAGACCAATATTTGCAAACAGAGCGAAACTTCAAAGTTTCTTATATACATATATGTATATATCTCAATTCCGGCAGTTTATTCACCTACAACACGTGTAATCAGTTCATTCTAGGTAAGTATGGGTAAGTATTCGTATGCTAAGTTAGTTTTAAGTGAATTATTATGAAATTAATTCAAACACTTGTGGATAATTCATGGATACTGGGTAAGTAAAGGTAAGTACAGGTAAGTATGTGATGAAATTTAAGACCTTGTATCGGGAGAATTTGAGATTCAAGGAGGTGGCACGCCAGAATCCTAAAGATAGCTATTCCACTGATACATCAAATATTCAAAACTTTCTGGCGTGCCACCTCCCGGAATCTCATACTCTCTTGATACAAAGTTGAAAATTTCATCAAAAAATTCCAACCTGCTTACAGAATATTCGCGCTTAAAAATTTTTTGAATGTTGGGAGTATCAGGAACACAGCCGTCTCTAGAATTCTGGCGTGCCACCTCCTCGAATCTCATATTCTCCTGACACCAAGTCTAAAATTTCATCAAGTGATTCCTACTTACTCACAGAATATTCGCGCTTAAAAATTTTTTGATTGTTGGGAGTATCAGGAGCACAGCTGTCTATAGAATTCTGGCGTGCCACCTCTTGAAATCTCATATTCTCCTGATACAAAGTCTAAAATTTCATCAAATAATTCCTAACTGCTTGCAGAATATTCACGCTTAAAAATTTTTTGAATGTTGGGAATATGAGGAGCACAGCTGTCCCTAGAATTCTGGCGTGCCACCTCTTGAAATCTCATTTTCTCCTGATACAAAATCTAAAATTTCATCAAATAATTCCTTCCTGCTTGCAGAATATTCGCGCTTAAAAATTTTTTGAATGTTCGAAGTATCAGCA
>NW_025110198.1:535043-625594 GCF_011392965.1 Frieseomelitta varia | reverse complement strand
TTCTCCTGATACAAAGTCTAAAATTTCATCAAATAATTCCTTCCTGCTTGCAGAATATTCGCGCTTAAAAATTTTTTGAATGTTCAAAGTATCAGGAGCACAGCTGTCTCTAGAATTCTGGCGTGCCACCTCCTCGAATATCATATTCTCCTGATACAAATTCTAAATTTTATCAAGTGATTCCTGCCTCATTACAGAATATTCGCACTCTGAGAAATGTTTTCGAAATTCTGATTGCAAGTGTACTTACCTATACTTACCTTTACTTACCCAGTTTCCATGAATTATCCAGAGGTGTTTGAAATGATTTGATAATAATTCACTTAAAACTAAGATAACATACGAATACTTACCCATACTTACCCAGAATGAACTGTCTACACGTGTTGTAGATGAATAAACTACTGCAATTGAAATATATACATATATATGTATAAGAAACTTGAAATTTCACTCTGCTTAACGAGTACTTACCTGCTTAGAGAATTTTCGCGCTTGAAGGTTTTTTGAATATTTGAAATATTAGGAGCTGACTCTGGAGTTTTGGCGTGCCACCTCCTCGAACCTCATGTCCTCTTGATACCAAGTCTCTAATTTCTAATCTCAAGTGATACTTGCCTGCTTCCAGAATATTCGCGCTTGTATATTTTTTGAATATTTGAATATTTGAAATGCCAGGAGGACAGTTGGTTCTAGTGTTCTGGTGTGCCACTTCCTCGAATCTCATCTTCTCCTCATACAGAATTCCGAATTTCAGCCAGAAATAGAAAGTAAATACTTAAACCTATGTATGCTAGATATCGGTACCAGGTAATTCGAGTTCTCATGTTCGTCGAAATGTGAAAATATCTAATACGTTAACAAGGAACATGAAATAACCTCGAATAACAATTGACAAATAGCAGGAAACGTAGCTGGCGATTCATTCGCGAAAGCAAGCTGGAGTAAAATATTCAAATTCAGGGTTGCTCGCAGGTTACCCCGGCTCAGAGATCTAAGGGTTGAAATTATGTATCCTAACCTAACGATATCAATGTTCAGAAAGTGTTGACCGCTTGCTCTCGGAATACCAATTCTGCTACCACGATATTTTCGGTGTCGCGTGAATGTTAAAAACGTGAGTAATTAGATGGTAGAATTGTTAAACCGTGTTGGGTAGAGTGTCGGATTGGATAATATTTTCTCTGTTTCGAGAAGTGTATTCTTGCGCGATCGATTCGCGCGAATATCATAGAAATTAAGCGCGATATTAAAGTTCATTGTTGGCCAGGCCGTTTCGATTCTTTACAGCGTTCATAAAATATTTTATGCTAGAAAAAAGAATTAATTTGTCTTTCAATCGAAATTCAATAGTTTTTTTACGACAAATTTCTTCCGCTTGAAGGGTAATGAACGAGATTTTTCAATATAAATATCATTTTATTCATTATATTCGCAAAAACATTGTTTTTCGTAAATATACCACTAACTTTAAAAGAATTTTGCAAAGAGAGAATGGATTAACTGCAATTTCTAAAGTAAGATAAATTAGAAAAATCATTAAAGCTTCAGTATTACATAGCCATTCTAAAATTGATCTTGTAAAATCCAGTTCTCCCGAAATTATAGTTTGAAGATAAAAATTTGTTACTTTCGCGAGATGTTCTACCTCGACTATTTTACACGCGTTTCACGCATCTTTGCGCGCTTGAATATCACGCAGACGAGCAAAACGAGGAAGCCTCTGCCCGCGAATTTTCCTCCTCTTTTCGTTTTTAATCACCGGAGTCTGGCGGGGAACTAAGGTCGAGACGCTTCCCAAGAGCGAGACTTTAATAACGCGGCGAACTCGCTGGCAAATTGCTTAATCGGCGGGTTGTTTCGTGCAAAATCAATAAACATCAGAGCCGGTTCCGGCATTCTCGACGAGACTTTTCCGCGTTCGCCGCAACGTCATGCTCGGGGGCAAGGCAACTGGCGCGTTACAGGTTTCACGAAACACACGGTCTCACGATATCCCGAGAAAGAGGGTGAAACAGGGTGTGAGAGAGAGAGTGAGAGAGAGAGAGAGAGACGAAGAGAGCGCAAACCCTCCGCAAGGAGGAAAAAGTCGAGGTCGGTGAAACGCGGTCGCGCGCGCCCCGTGTGCACGCTCGAAAGATTTCGATCGCCGTGGAATGAAGTATTCGCGAGGCGTATATTCCGTCCACCAGGGGGAAGGGGGGAGGGGGGGGGTGAGAAGGAGAGGGGCGAAGTGAGCGCAAATATTGATTTTCAATTACCGTATTCGTGACTTCGCGCAATGTCCCTGTGCAGAAGGAGAGAGCGCGTGCAGCCGCGGCAGCCTTGGCATAAAAGAAAACCACAATCTCAAGGTCCATCTCTCGGTTTTGCAGAGCGTGCTCCGCGATCGATATAGAAGCGCGATTTAGCCGTCTCGAAGCGCGCGCGCCGCGTTTTTCCTCGCCCCGATTGGCAGCCGATAGATCCGAGGGCCTTCTCGATTCTCACGTGTGAGAAAATCTGTCGGAGCAGAGTGGCCCGATCGTGACTTCACCGATACGTTCGATCGTTTTTCTACAAGCGTCGGACGCGTTTTTATATCGATGCAACGTGAAGAGGCACGTCTCTGTTGCACGACGCGAGTACGTACGGCGAATTTTTATTCTAGTTTTCGATTCTAGTAAAATAATTACGCTACTAGTAAATATACACTGTGATTTATCTTTCAAGTTCAATTTTACTTTTGTATCAAAAAAAGAGAAAAAGAATATTGGTAATGTTAAGGTATAATTTTTAATAATGGATTGCGATGTTGCGTGAATGCGTTGGCTTCTAACAAATAAGTATTTTCGCGTATTTTAGATAAATTTCACGTACCCTGTTTCCGAGAGTATATAATTAACAGGATAGAATCTTGATAAAAAATTGCTTTGCCTTTCAAAAATTATAAAACCCGGCGCACTCTGCACGTATTCTGTATATTTTTTCCCTATTATCCTGAGCAAAAAATTTCCCACAGAATTTTCGAACTTCAACAACTCTAACAATTCCTCGACACTCTAATAATGTGTAATAGACAAAATTCATACGATAATTATGTACGTAGAAATGTGATAATACGTCAAAATCTGATCACTAGACTGTTAAACCTTTCGCAGTCGATATATTTTTCTCGCAGCGCTGTTAACTAGTCGAGACGTAATAATAAAAGTTCGCAACGCATCGCCACGTTGGCGACTTTGAAGACGGATTTTAAACGCTGTTATTCTGCCGGCATCCAACCGCGAGGAATCGAAACACGTAAAGATCGATTTAGAACGAACGACGAGAAGAAAGGAAAATCAGAGTAGAAATAAATTCGTTCGAGATGATAAAAGTTTCGAACGGCAGCTGAAATCAGTACATTGGAAAATAGCCTCAAGTAACTATTATCGCGTAGAGCGCGTCAAAATTAGTAATTAAATTAATCGTTACTTCTCTAACAAATTACACGCAACACAATCCACGAATGAAACACGTCTCAACGCTGCAACAAACTTGCCGCTGACTACCTCAGACACCCGCGAGGCTCGAATGGTACCGCGTTTCTCCTCTCTTGGAGTCGTCGAATCCACCTTTCCCGCGAGTCTTTTAATCAGCAGACTCGATAAGCGACGATGAGACGTGGATCGTAAATTAGCCGCGCCTCGAGATTCGTTAGATTTTGTCGAAAGAGGCGACGAGAGAGAGAAAGAGAGAGAGAGAGAGAGTCAGCGAGTCCTTATCAAGCACGGTTTACCGTTGAAATTTTAAGGTAAGAGATTGGATGGACGTTAAGAGGATAGAAAAGCGATAGCTCGTGGACCGTGGGGAATCGTGGCCAGCTCCGACCAACTTTTTCCTCTTTTTCCCAAAAACTGAAACTCCTCTCTCTCTCTCTCTCTCTCTCTCTCTCTCTCTTCCTCTTTCTCTAGAAAGAAAGAACTAGCGAACCAACAGAGAGATTCCAGACTAAATTTTTCTCGCGGAAAAACGCGAGAACTCGAACGCGACGCGAAATTGCGCGAGGACGGAGGCCACCGCGGGAAAGAAACGCGAGCCGAAGAGGCCGGCCGTCCGTGTTTATTTTATCTAAGATGCTTTTGATTCCGGCGCGCACACGCCCGTACCCCTCCCACTCTGCCCCCTCGCCACCGTCCGCCACCGGGGTAGAACCCGAGAATTTTACCGGAATCGAGCGTTAATTGCGGCCCCTTTAAAACTTTCACAGCCAGCAATTAAGGTGGCACGAATTAATTAATGTTTTTCAACCGGTTCCCCTCGCCCTTCGCCCACCACGCTTCCTTCCTTCCTTCCTTCCTTCCTTCCTTCCTTCCTTCCTTCCTTCCTTCTTTGCTTCTTTGCTTCTTTGCTTGTCAGCCACGAACGCCGGGTTACAGTACCACCGATCCTTCCCCTCCATCGACTCGACTTCTCCGCTCGTGCCGCTAACGCGACTTTTCGTGTTAATTTCGATCGAAGGACCTCGCGGCAGCGCGGAGCTATCGATCGAGGAATGTAGTTACCTCTACATAATACACTAATGGCTGATCCAATTATTCGCGCACATCAACGAAGGCATGCGCGCGAAGGTTTGTTTAACGGGAATTCGTTCGGAGGTTACGTGTACTCAGAACGAACGATATGTATGATTAAATGTGAAATTGACTGGAGTCTCGCTCCGCGGGGTGATAGTATTTCTTACAACAGGTGTTGGAAACGGCTCGGCTTTTAGCTATCGATGCAAATGTGAGCTCTTCTTGCCTCAAGGACGACACCTTGCGCAGAGATACGTCCTACACTGCAAACTTTCAAGGCTTTATATCGTGTGTCGGATAATCCTCTACTTTTCTTCAATCAATTTTCTCTTTTTTTTTTTTTTTTTTAATCTCTTTTATCTTGCGAAATAAATTGATTTTAATCTCGAAAAACACGCTTCTCGAAAGAGAAAAAGCTGAATAGTCGACGGAGTTATGTATAATAGAATGTGACAATTAACGTGGAGCTGGGTGTATTCAACAAATGCGTTCTCTCCCTTAAACGTGAGAGGAATCGCCGAACAGCAAGTTGAATGCATTTTCCTCGTCTTATTTATTCGTGACGTTGTACGAAACTGCGCTCTCATAACGTAGTTATGAGAGCATCTCTTATGCAACGTCTAGGTGACTAATCTTCAACAGAGAGTTATTGAACTCGCGAGGGAATAATTTTTATCTAACTTCGGTTTATTGCTTTTTTATTTAGAACAACGAAGAAATATTGGCACGTGCCCTTATCTCACAAGCGTAGCGGTACTTCCTTTATCAAGTACCGCGTTTCATTTTTTTACAGTATAAAACTTTTGCCCGGCCATGCAGAATTTCAACCAAATAGTACGAAATTTAATATATTTGAATGTAATTAATTGAATCAAATTAATTAGTACACAAACGTCATAATAAATTTATTAGCTTGTTAATTTCCACTGTTTGTAGTCATCGTATTATGTGTGCTGCGCGAAACATTTTGAAATTTCACTCGTCCCGTAATGAAACGATTATCGTGATTATATTGGTAAAATTTAAAACGTACGTAGACAATTACAAGTTTCATTAGAGATAGATATATGATTGTACGTTTAAGACTACTATTCACATATTGTCTCTGATATTTTCACTGAGCATATAATCTGCAGGGAATGACTTGTTCTACATACATTTTCAGATTATTCTCAAATTTATCTACTTTTCATTTTCAAATATATTCGTAAAAGCTTTTCGCGATATGTGTTCAAATACTAGCGCGAGTGTATAGTTACAGGACGTGTGAAATTAAGTCGAAAATTAAAACAAACAGATTTAGCACATCATTAACAAATTAACATTTTTAAATTCTCACGATCTCGCGCGACGAATAACATACCAAATAATTAGCGTGTAATTCTAAATTCATTACTGCCTTGCCAAAAATTCTCGCAGGACAGTTTCCACGATATTTCACGAATTGCGAGTATAAAAATAAAAGTATAGGTCAATCTTTTACTCTCAGTTCTCTAACGATCTACGATCCGTTTTACGTGTTTTCACTTAAAATATTTACATCCAGGCTCGTCGCGCGTAAATACAAAATTTACAATCTGATCGGTAATTTCCCCGAAAAAAAACCGATATCGTTTACCACACGTTTCGCAAGATACCATCAGCCATCCTAATACTTGCGAATCGGGTCGTGTGCTTCTTGTTTTGTCGGTGCCCGCGGTTCACCGATCTATCTTCGATTTCGCGTTTCATTCGCTTCGACCTCAAAGCGCGGAATCGAGCTCTCTCCGTGGCTCTTAAAGCCACCGACCACCGAAAGACCACCATCCACCGATCGTATTTTTCGGACGAAGAATCCAGTTTTACCGAACAATTTGTCGAGTCGGGACAGAGAAACGCGAACCAGCGGTCACATCGATGCGGACTTTGCGACTCAAAGGAAACCGCGCGCCCGATCGATCGTTCCCTTTTACTCCGCTTCCTTCCTTTTCCCATTCTTGATACCATTTTTTCGTCCGTCGCAGGTTTTCTCAATCCGACTATACCCTTCCACTCTCGAAAACTTCTTCCCTTGCTGTTACCCAAGCACAGTGTTGTTTGCCCGAAGACCGGATTTCTTTATCATTATTCCCTTTTCCCTGCCATTTCCTCCGATTACAATTGCTCGTTTTTTCTTTCTCGACGTTTGCACGGTTTCTTTTTTTTTTTTTTTTTTTTCTTTGAAATCTTCCATTTCATTAAAACTGCCTCAGAACCGGTACTACGCAATTTCACGTGACAGTTGACCAAGGAAACTGTGAAACAACGTTTAATTCGAGAAACTGATTTCTTGCTGTTCTTCTATCCTCGATTCCACTCACGTCGCGTGAATTTATTAATACAACGGAACTTGAATTAGAAGCGTAAAACTAGAATGGAAGAGCTGTACTGAAAGACAGTGTATAACGAATGTGGTATAAAGAAATACGCGACGGATATTCAAGACGTGATCTGCGTTACGGCAACCAACCATTGACGCAAACGGCGACCTCGAATCAGCCGGGAACTAATGTTTAGCGCCTCGAATCACGCGGCGAATTTTCGCAACGCGATGACTGGCGCGGAAAGGTCGAAGATCGGCTCGCAGACGGTTGGCAAACGGGCCGAAAATATCGATTATCCGATGAGCTGCTCGGTCGAGTATCGTCGATAAAATACCCGGTGCAGACTTAATTACGGGTTGCTTTTTCCCTTTTTTTTTTTTTTTTTTTTCGTCGAACGGTTAATCGGCTCGTATCGAAGCGAGCCGACGAGCGGACGTCGTCGCCACCCTTCTCCATTGCCTTCACCGACGATCGAATTAAGAACAATGGCAGAAAATCGATATCTGTCCCCTCCAAACTTTGCCCGCGTGCATCACGCTGGGGACCCACCCTCCTCCCGTCCGCCCCTGCGTCCTGAGCAATGCGCCAATCCACCGAATATTTAGCAGTTTCGTCGGACCGCGAGGCCGGAACCGAAAGTTCGAAAGTTCCCGTAGAGCTTTCCACTTCCGCGGGGCCAGTGGTACGTGAATCGCGGCACGAGATCGACAGCAAGATATACACTGTTGCTCTCCAAAGGATATTTTTCTTTATTTTTTTTTTGTTCATTTATTTTGTAGATAGTACGATTCTTCTTTTCTCAACACATTGTTTCGTTGTTGCGAACGTGCGACTTTTTTTGCGCCACTATTTTGAGAGTGAGACAGACAAAAATGATTCCAGGCGACTCGAATTCGTTGTTCGTACTTTAATACACAATTCTGGAAACTGTCCCATGATACTTTTGGTACGCACTTCGTTTATGACATAGCAATTGTTGTTTTTTTGGAAAACTCCTTACACCCGAAATTAACTGAGATTTATAGAGGAACTGATGGTAAATTCCTTAAATTGTCTACACGAATGGTGTGTAAAAATATTTAATTTGACAAGCTAATTTTGATTAATAAACATAGTATAATTATTAATTATAGTACAAACGATTGCCACTGACGAGCACACGTTACACATCGACAATAATTTTGAAGTATTAATTTCTTCAGTTTTGAGCAAATCTGGCGCTTGTTCGTAAACGCTAAACGTTCCTAAACGTTCCTAAACGTTCCTATTTTTATGAAACATGCGGTTCCTAATCTCCCGGACTCTTTTCTTTCGTAATCCTTTCCAGCTTTATAGATATGGACTCATCGTCAGATTTCTTCTTACTATATGTTACATCACTTGCTTCTTCAACCGCGAGCAACGAATTGATCTTGCGTTTCAAATTTTATATAAAGCGTGACGTGCGCTCTACACACCCGTTCAAATATCGCAGTTGAGTATATAATAGAAATTACTATATCATTACGTTAATTTGAAACAAGAAGAAAGAAGGGCGAAATCGATCGTCAAATAGATCTCGTTCAACAGTATTTTCAATCGCGGAATTCCTCACTCGGAATTCCTTTCACGCTTGCGAAATGCAAATGTCTGATACAAGATAATTCGCGGAGAGAGAAGAACGAGAAAGAGACGAACGCAAACAGAGAAACGGACGGATCAATTAACAGAACGGCATCGAGTGTTCGACGTCGGTTTACCCGGTTTCTTCGAGTGCCATTGCCGGACGAAGCGTGTGTACTTTACCCCCTACAAGCCAACGAACAAACGGAGGTTTAAAACCAGCGTGAGAAGCCGGTCAAAGCCGGCCGTCGAAGATCGTTAGACGATTCTTAAGAAGCGAGATACGCGCTGGAAGGAGGAGAACGCAATAACGGGAAATAGACGAAGCGTATGTGTGTGTGTGTGTGTGTATGTGTGTGGAAAGGCAAGGCGAGCGTTTGGCTGGTCGCGCGAAAATGCTTAGCCTTGCGGGAAAATCGTTCGATCGGGTACGAGACTTAACGAGATATCGTTAACGTCGGTTGTCGGCGAGAAGGGAAGTACGTGCGCGCGTTTCCGCGGCGCAGGCATGCCACGGTGGCAACCTGCTCTCGCCGTAGACGAGGCCGTAAACGACGAGCGAGTTTACGGGGTCGATTCGTTGGGTCGCGCGCGCGACGGCCTCCAAGTGCGCCAGCTCCGAGGCTACAATAGATGGCCCTTTTGCGCCTTCGCGTTTCGCCCTTTCGCCTTCTTCGACTTCTCACCCTCTCTCTCTCTATCTCTCTATACCCCCTTGATGCTCTGGATGCTCGCAACCAGTATGTTTACGGCCCTCTCGAACGAGATCGAAGCCAACGGGTTATACATTTTTGAAAGAGAAGCGAGGTGAACGTTCCTCCGCGACTAAAATTACTTTGTCTTTACGGAATATCTGATCGAGAGAATAAAGCGAGAAAGAGAGAGAGAGAGAGAGAGAAAGAAAGAAAGAGAGAGAAGCAGCGATCTGTGAATCCTCGTATGATTGTATTTTTAACCCCTCGCGCTGGGCAACTGGTTCGCGGACCGTAACGAGTGACCGAATCGTATACAATAATTCGTCGCTTTCTTTTTCTTTTGAACGCCGTCGGTATGATATCACAGGATAGAAATTATTAAAAAGTAATAAACTTATTTACATTTAAATATACTTAAAACTGAGAAAATGTTGCAATTTGGGACAAAAGAAAATTCTCGACGCACGTCATTTCAGCGCAAGAGGTTAAAAGGAAGCTCGATCGATGCATTGATTTGTCTAAATGCGATTGTGAAATAAACGTATGTTTGCAAGGACATGAAAATTAGCAAATATATTATTATACAGATACTGTAGAATAATTTAAAAATAATATTCAATAATAAGTAGAAAAGTATCGAAAGTTTGCAAATTACAATTCAATTGTTGTACCTACACTGGGATGACATAGAAAGTTAAAATGATCGATGAAGGAAAAATCTAATAAAAAAAATTTGCTTATTATTATTATTAGTAGTAGTAGTAAAAATACTGCGACTTATAAATCTATTTCGTCACCGATTACTGAAGTGCGAAAATAACTCCGAAAATTAAAATATCGAATAAAAGAAAATTCTGTCACAAAAATTTGCTTTCCCGCGCGCGTAAAAGAGAAATTTAATACTGCGTGCCAGTATAAAAGCTGTCCGCTACTATAAATAATGCGAACGTAAATTACAAATGTTTTCAACCATATTGCAACGATATATGTAATACAATTATGAGTTGTTAAACGCGTTACCCGAACTGCTGGTCAAGAATTCCGAAACTTTCACACGCTAGACCGCGCGCGTTGCTACAATTTCGAAAAATCACGTCCATCGCCTCGCTGCAGAGGGAACTCTTGTAGGAAATTGCGTATCATTCTTATTTTTTCGCAATTGATTTAAAAAATCCCGGCAAACATTCGACAGATATTTTTATTGAAGTATCTGTCAATAAAGATTTGCCGGGAAACGTGTACGCCACGGGGAATAACCGAATTTATTTTATTTTACAGCGTTCTAATTTTATTTCCAAGCGTTTCCAACGATCGACACGTGAAATATAATATAAAGGAAGACATTAACAGTATCTAATTAATCGCTGACGGATTGACGGATTGACGATATTTCATATTCGCTTGCACACGAGGGACGTGAAATGAAAAAAGGAAGCAAGACATTTTCTTGAAATAGAAATATCAGCGAGATTCCAAACTAGGAACCTGTATTACGCTGATCAACGTTTTGAACTCATTAAATTCTTCGTTAACCTCTTTATATTTGCTTAAAGAGATCACACCCCTGTCGTTTTATCCCCCTCCGTGTGTCCACAAATAACATCAAAGCGAAATTTCGACGTCAAATTTATTTTAAATTAATGTCCGAAGTTTCAATCTGCGCCTTCGTAAATGCCAAAAGTTTATTTATTATGTAGCATTTACGTTTCATTTACAAGCTACTTATTTGTATTGTTTTTGTTGTTATTGTTAAGCTACTCATTTAATTGACTTGATTTGTTATAACCGATCTCTCATTACGTTCGGGTAGAACGTAATAAATAACGTATAATTAATTTACTTATTTCAACGTAATAATAACGCAATTTACCATTTACTATTACTTACTGCCAAAGGTAGAACTTACTTTTAACTCACGATCGACGACAGATTTCAATTAACTCTCTTCCTCTCGAATTTTAACCAATTCGTAGAAATGACGCTCGCAAGTAAAAAAAAATTCCTCCGCCAATCCCCAAGAGGATGATACGTTCGAAATCGATCGATGGGGGTCCCAGTTCGCAGTTGCGAGGGCACCGATTTTCTTTTTCCGTCCTGCGAAAGAAATTCGTCGCGCGTCGAGCGCGGTATCCAACCGTGACGGAATTTCATTAACGCGATTAAGGAGAGGGTTGACAGAGTGAGCGAGCAACGGCAAAGGATAAAGAAAACGGGAGAGGCGAGAGACGGTCGTCCACGGACGAGCAGAGTGGGTTGGTGGAGGAGAGGAAAAGAAAGTTGGACACGGTTAACCGCGAGTCAAACGCCTCGAATGCTCCTCACGTTCTCGTCGCGCGCAACTCTCGCCAACTGCGAAATACCACCGTTTCCAGCCTTGCCACTTCCGTTTTTGCCCCGTGTCTCGCCGTCGTTCGCCTCTTTTCTCCTCCCCTACCCCCTTTTTTCGAACCTTTGTATCCTTTTCGCGAGAGAAAGAAAACGAGAAGCGCTTTTCTCCTACTTTGGCTTTAACCACTCGCCGTCTCTCTCTCTGTCTCTCTCTCTCTCTCTCTCTCTCTCTCTCTCTTTTCTCCTCTTCATTTCCCCCGGTCGAAATAAGCCTGAACGGCGGCAGTCGAGCGCAAGACTCCCCGGCCGGATACTAATTAAGAGCGCGTCTTTCAATTATTCTGCTATTGACAGTCGCGCAATCTACTCTCGTCGACCGGATGCATCGGGCCGAGAGCGCACAAAGAACACAACTCCCCCGTCCTCGGTGTCATAGCTCTTTCGATTCGGCGACTCTCGGTTCGTCTCTATCCTCCCCCCGCGTCGCTTTCCATCCACCGTCCACCACCACCGCCGCTCTCCTCCCCTTCTCTTTACCCTATTTTCTCCCGACTCTGTACTTTCGACCCCCGACGTCCGACCGAAGGGCGAAGATACCCGCGTTCAAACGTTCCGAGACTCTTTCACGCTTCCGTCGTCGGTAGAGACTTGCAACGTTACGCATATTATGAAACGAGAGGAAGGGACTTTCTCTCTCTCTCTCGCTCGTAGATGTCTATCGACAGACAGGATGAGAGAGAGAGAGAGACCCTTGGAGTTTCATCGTTGTACAAAGTACGGTTGATGGCCGATTAAATTAGCGTAACGCAAATTAATGGAAAACGGTGCAACCCTAGTCGTCTCTTCTCTCTCCCTCTCTCTCTCTCTCTCTCTATCTCTCGCTCTTTGTCTCGCCGCCGGGATAGGGATCTCTCGGACCATCCGGCCGGCCGATGGTCGGAAGACACGGCACGAAAATAGGCCGTGGCTCAGTGACGCGCTCGGTGCTGTACACACGCGTGTCCGATGCGCTTCGACAGTTTTCATATTTTACGATTTAAAGAGCAATCGACGGTCCGATTGAAAGTAATCGACAGGAAGAGTGGACGGGTCGAGGGTATTAAAAACAGGATTTGGATGCAATTTCGCGCGTAATCCGTGGAAGCCTCCGGAGTCGAGTGCCGCGGCAGTATCGACAGAAAAGTCACGGCCGAACAATCATATAGCCGGGGAATTTTCCGATTGCAGCAGCACAGCAACCGGAGGCACGCCGCCGGATCGGTCTGGTCGCAACTCGCGCGAGTAGACGAATCGCGCGAGTGTATATTCGGGCAGCATCCGGTCCGATCGATCCTGTCCTATGTCCGATGAAATTCGAGACGACGACAGTCCGCAACCAACCAACCAACCAACCAACCAACCAACCAACCAACCAACCAACCGACCAACCAACCAACCGACCGACCGACCAACCGCACACACACGCTGCGCCACCGATATTTTCTTCGTACCGCTAAAACGATAGCCCGGTTTCGAGTTAATTGGTCCCGACTCTCTCGCGTGCAGCAAGTCCCTCCCCGGATAGAGAGGACGGAGAAAGTTTATCGACTCGAGCCAGCCGAAAGAGACGAGACGTGAGAGAGAGAAGGGGGGGGGACTCGATAAGGCGAAGCGGAATCGAAAGCTCGCGACCGCACGGACGTATCGTCGTTCCCGCGAAAGTTCCGCGCTCGTCGAACTTTGTTGAAATTCCCCGCGAAGAATATCAAACGGTTGGCTCTGTCTGCCAGGGCACTGGAGATACCGGAGATTTGCATGAACCGACGTCGCACGGCTGAACTACGGCCAATTTCAAACGATCCTGGTCGACGTATCCGCGCACTTTTCACCGCCGTGTTCCATGCTCTATACTTTGTGGGGAATAGACAGGGGACGAGGAGTCTTTAACAGGGAATAGAACCAACGCGAGCGAATTGCTCGCTCGTTTCAATCGAGACTAAGTGGACGTGTTTGTACGTTTTTCGACAAGTCTATATTTTCGATGCAGGACGAAAAAGCGGACAACAGTGGACAAGTTGAGCGGGACAAAACGTGACATTTCAAACGCGAAATTTCGGGTTTTAACGTCGCGTTGTTAATTTCTTGTTGACTACCGACGAGGTTAAAGCATAAAATTTCCGCATTCAGAGTCTCAAAAAAAAAAAAATGGAGAAACTTTATAGTACAAATGTAGTATTATATTTCATTTATATACTTTGCGAAAAATTATTTCGGAAAATACACCTTGTCGTTACGTTTGTACATGTACCCAACAAAAAATTAATAAATCGGTCATTTCCACCACGTTTGGTAGCTCTAGTATCTCAGTATCGTAATTGTCAGATGAAATTGCAGCGGACGTGGTAGCACTTGCCACTTTTGCAACGATTGGACGTCGAATGGTGTTTGCCGACGAAGGAGCAACGACAACAGTCGAATAACGGATGAATATTTTCGCTGAAAAGTCGTCGGGATGAATAGGAAAAGCGAAAGAGGCGGATACGTTGGCGTGAAAGCCTCGAGGAGCCAGGGGTGAGAGGGCGGTGGGCGCAATGCGCGCGATCCGGGGCCATTGAAGTAGCGATGCATGTCCAAACGCAGTATATTCTCATAGACGTACTCCCCGGAGGTAGCTGGATCACGACCGTGCCGGGGATATTTATTTACATTCTGGCAATTAGTCGAGCATTAGTCGAGCCTCCAGAGGTACGAATAACCCCGACTCAACGAGAGGAGGGTGGCGTCGCTGGTAACAGCAACGGCTAGGCCAGAGCTTTGGCGATCCTTTCAGTCGTTGCTCTCGCGACGACTTTCGACCTCGATTTTCATCTTACTTTGCCAGAGGGAAAAGAGCTGACATTCTCTCTCTATCTCTCTCTCCAGATTTCCGAAGTCGGCTTATAAATCGTGAATCACGGCGCGTCCCGGGAGACTCGACGAGGTATGGCACGCGAGGAATTTCTCGCTAGTTCTCAGCGAGGGGAGAGGAGAGAGGTTCCGCGAACATCGGCGCGAAACGAGAAGCGGCGAGACACATAGTCTCGCGTGCAGCCGCCGTGGTGGTCGGAAAAACGCAACCGCGAATGGCCCGACTAGACAAATGGAAACTGTCGCGAAACTCGGAGGAAAGTCTCGCGGTACAAAGGGGCAGAAGACGCAGGGGTGAGTGAGAAGCCGGAGGAGGAAAGAAGCGGAACGAACAGCAGCAGCAACCAAGGAGGCAATAGCGGCAGTGGCCGGTAGAGCGAGGAGCAAGAAAGCGAACCGGGAAAGACAAAAGTGGACGGAGAACACTTAGTTAGCGGCAAAGTCTCGAGAGTACTCGGGAAGTAGCGCACCGTAAAGCGCGACGAAAAAAATGCTCGGAAAATAGAAGAAAGTTGGAAAGCAGCCCGGGACGACTTTGTTCAACGGCGGAGCTAAACGCGCGAGAGAAAAGACGCGTGGCGTCGTCCCGGGGTCCCGTGATCCCTCGACTTTCAGCCGGAGAAGGAAAAACGCGTTTACTGTTTTCGTCGACGCGGCCGTTCCGTTCAATTTTTCCTGCGCGCGATTTTTAAGAAGACCGAACCGAACTGGTTCCCACCAGTCTTGAACACACAACGAGATTCAACTCGTTGTCGAATCTCGCGGCAGGTATTATTCGACCGGGACGTACGATCCTCGCGACGTGAAAGTTAATTGAATCGCGCGTCGATTGCCCGAACTAAACGTTACCGAGCCGTCGTCGTTCGATTATAAATGACTCCGGGCATAAATCTGGGGGAATCGTACCCGCTGCGACTTTTTCGTCGATTGGTCCGCGGAAATGAAGTCTAGAATTCGAGCTGTCACAAAGAAACCAAGCATCAATCCAATTTTTCGCGTGCGCTTGCTCGGAGGGAAAATTTTTTCTGGAATTATATGGTCAATATATAGGCGATGTTTGAAGAAATACTTCGAAGCTTTTAACTTCGAGATGTAATTCCAATTATGAATTTCGAAATTTAATTCATATTTTTCCGAGTGTAATTCGCGTTCTACAACTATTTTTGTATTTCTAAATTTCTCGTTGAAATTGCGATACGTAGAAGGCACAAGATGATTTAGTATACATTTCGTAGGAGTCGCGAGAATTTATTGAAATGAAAATCGATTTTTGATGATGGAAGTTTCTGCGAGTGTATTTCTGCGATTATGTGTTTATAAAACGCTATATTAATACTATAAAACTTGATATTTGTAATTCTATTGACGTTCAACAGTAATGGCATGGTTCCATATTTATCGAAAGTTTCCAGCATTCAAAACGATCCGTATATTTGTACTCGGCAAGCTATGATATTCCGTTTGTTCGATTTCAGCCTCCAACTGTATTCTGATAGTACATTTTTCGTTACTTTTACTTTTAATGATCAAGCAAAACACCGTAATAAAAAAACAACCTGATAAAAATGTAACAAATAATTTTCTGGGAATTTCTCACAGTAGAAAGGAAAATAATTCTGGTACAAATTATATAAACTTTTCCAATTTGTATATTCAAGGTAGCACTTCCTGAGAAGTTAAAGAAGGAAAGTAAGAAAAACAGGAATAATATAAAACCGGTCGATCGATCCTCGTTCCCTTCTATCGAAACATCCGAATCGCGTAGCTTGATCAACAAACGAGCGTGTATGAAGGATCGAAACAGAAAATCGCTGGACCTAAGGGTACGGGATCCTGTCTTTAAATCGATTTGAATTTTCATTTCTAAAACATCTAATTAAGAGGATCGATTTACAAACTTTCGCAGTTGTCATCCTTTTAATTGGACTTCTAACTTTCGAATGCATCCTTCTATTGTATAGCAAACGGAGTATATATTTTAGAAACTATGTAATTTCAACTAACGATAATAATCTAGAAATCCACATTCTACAGATGTACGTAAATTTCTTTAATTGTGTACAATTCGAACATTTACACTACGTGTGTTATACGAAATATTTAAAATTATATATATATATGTGATATGGAAATTAATTAAATTAAATTAATCTATTCCATTTTACAAAATTATGAATTACCTTTTGAATTATAATTGAACCTTTCGAACATTCTTCCATCTACCATTGTTGCTTTTATGGTTATCTCCTATTGCTACTGTTATCAGCATCAATGAAACTTCAAAAATTCTTAGAAAACATTCTAAATTCTTCCATGTTAAATACTCATCTGCGCGTCAAACGTATTATTATAAAATTTACATCAACACCGATAGCTACAAATGAAACTTGTACCGTCAACTATTAAAAAAAAAAAAAAAAAAGAAAAAGCTAACGAAAACGATAAGAAGGGTGGTTCGACCGAGCAGAAAGAACCGACGAAGGGAAGGGGAAAAAATCGATGAGTTTAATCTGATTACGAGAGTCGTTCGTTCGCACGAAAGTGCGAAGGTTCGCGCAAAACCGCGCCCGTGGATCGGCAGGTCGCGTTGTTTCATTGCTGATCATTGCAACGCGAAGAAACTCGTCGAGCGATCGCGATCGGGACGAAACAGCCGAAAACCATCCAACGACGTGTTTCGTGTCGTTACCTAAAATTTATTCCCCTCTCCCTCCGCCTACCTGTTCCCCCGCGTTTCGTGTAAAAGTCACCGGCAAGCCGGACGGTTTGAAACAGCAGGCACCAACCGGCGCCCGAGCCTTGCAACGCGCGACACGTCGCGATGATTTACGAGATTACGCGCGATCTGTTTTGCAGTCGCGCCGCTGAATCGTCGATAAAATATAGTAGGAGGAAAAAATAATGGATTGTTCTTTTTTTTCTTTTTTGTTTCTTTTTTTTCTCCTAAAAATAAAACGACCAGCGAATGTGATTGAACATTCCCTTGTTTGAGAATGGCGGGAGAGACGTTGAGGAGAAACGTTGCGAAATTCTTCTGGGTGAGTAGGTTGTTTCTTGCACGTTGGTCCTCGACGACGATGACGTGTTCCATTCTCTTCTGTGAGTACGGGAAGAATAATCGTACAATTACTAAATTAATATAATAATATACAAAATTTAAAAAAAGAATAAAATATATAAAAATATATGTAAATATAAATGTTACCATTGTCTAAGAGTAGGATAGACCAGACATGAACTTCGTGTCTCAGAGTGTGAAGGAAATACCGACCAGGAAAAAAGATCACTGATTGTTTAGCGTACTTTTCTTGCCATTGTTGCACCGTATTCTAAAACAAATAGACATTAGCAAAAATTAATAATTTAATATTTGTATGTCCGAGGGTTGATCGATTAACCGCATCATCTTTGAATCAGAAGCTTCCACAGCCGGAGCTTTCATACCATGATAAGATAATGCGCGCTTTATCACACAATATATGCAGTTTGGTTTATTTGCGCCGCATGTGGTCAAAGGCGGACGCGACTCGCCAACTACGAAACTGGAAAAAAAAAAATACTAGGCAACGTTGGCGAAAACGCTCGTTAGCCCCGCTTGCGAAAGCGTCGTCATTGTTAATCTCGATTAGATTAAAATGGGCAAGTTGAATTTACGTTTTGCAACAAATGAAACGACAGGAGAGAAAGATAGGGGATCTTTAAGCAAAGAAACTATTATGGCAATCCTAGCCCTCGTTAATAGGTTAATGGACTGCAATAGCACCCCCGTGCAACGCAATCAGAAAATTGCTACCGCAATTTCGTGCAACGAAAGCGATTACAAAATTGCTTAAAAAGACTCTATATACGTGTACAAGAGCGATATGTGTTATTGTTTCACTGCGTTTACCATTTACATGGTTCGTTGCAACGTTCATTCGTTCGTGACATGCAAACGTACGCAATTCTAAATTCACTCGTCTCAGCCCAAGTTATCGTAGCCTAATTTGTAATTTATAATTTGTGCCTGCCTGATTTCGTGATCGTGGTCTAATTTTACACGTGTAATTTTTACGTATTTTTTGAGCGTTATTTCAAAAAAAAGAAAAAAAAAATTTATCTTGCACGTTATTCTAGTGAAGAGACTCGCTTTATCTAAGGCGAAATGGTTTTACCTCGAGGATAAGCGTTGCGTCGCGAGTAGCTCGGTTCTTCGTGACTTTAATGGACGAATTCTTGAATTCACGAACAATTATTGCCTCCAGACTACTGAAGTGATGTACGCGCCACTAAAGTTAGAGAAAATCGAGAATAATAGTACGTGGCGTACTTGGCGTTCCTGCAACCATACATTTCTCCTTAGTTGAAACGTCTCTTACACGCAAGTTTTTTAAATTTAAAGAAGATGTGAAAGGATCATTCATAAATCTTCGAAGAAATAGGAAAAATAGAATAATTGTACAATTGCAAAATAAATAAATAAACTGTACAATCTTTAATATAAGTTAGTAAAAATATAACAATATTTTTCAGTTCAACTATTACATATCGAAATAACTTGATAAAAAATTTGCCTTTAAAATTGATGCTTACTACCGAGTCAAATCTGATTCATACATCGCTACATTTTCAATTTTCCCCGGGAATATTTCCCAAAAACTCTCCGAATTGAAGCGACCGACTGAATAAGATCAAGACTTGGATGATGTGGACACTCGAGAATTGCAAGAGGCTCGATCTAACAAACGGTGAGGCGAAAATTAACCGTAAAATTGCTAGCGTCTCGGCAATAATAGCAACGTGGTGAAGCACGGGAACGTGTCTTCGCGCGAAAGATAAAAATCCGCGACAACGGTCCAACGAAACGGAAATAGGGTACGGATGCAGAGAAATAAAAGAAGCGGAAAAACTGTAACTGTAAACGAAAGAAGAAAGAAGGTAGAGAGAGAGAGAGAGAGAGAGAGGTGCATTGCGTTACAAGAAAGGAGACATATTTCGTGTCGTAAACTCCCGGGCAACGTCGACGTCCACGGACCAAGCCATCCATCACGTGCCGCGTCTACCGAGAGACGTATGGTAAAGGAACGTCGCTTCTGCGACTGGAAATCCTTCGAAGCAAGAACGAACGAAGCGAGGAATAGGATGCGAGGAAAAGATTATTCGGTTCTCGGACTGGAACTCCCGTAGTTGTGACGTGACGAGGTAAGAAAGAAGACGAACGGGTAAGCGATAGCTTCGGCCACCGATAACAGGTTGGCCAGAGCCAGCGCCACGATACGGCCGCTGCACTCGTTGCCTATATCCCCCTGGCTGTATGCTCGTTGGCTCCAATTACCCGAGCTTTAATCCCGTCGGATAATTCGGAAATACATTATCCGGAGGAACAAATATTCAGCGTCACTGATGCTAAATCCGCGCGTAAAATCAGATCCTTCGATATACGTATATATATATATACCCGATCCTCCTCCGCTTAAAACCGTCATAGAGAGACGGGTATCGATGGAAGTTGGAGGAATTGTGAAAAGCTGAACAATGTATTAGACAACCGGGAGGGGAGAGGGGAAAGTTCGTCCGCGGTTTTTCGTTGGCAATTAACGAAAATCGAATTTCAGTTAATAATTTGCAGACGCGAATACATACGGACGGTATCGGCTACGGAAGTTCTATCCGCGCAGTTTTCGTACATACGTTGTGTAATTCTGAATTGTTCCGATACTTTATTGTGCACGGCAGGTGAAAAATAAACACGTCCGAAATGAACGTTTGTGCTTTTGTGCTCTATGATGTTTCGAATCGGAGATGCAATTGCGCAACTGTACGCAACGTTTGCACCGTGTATGGAGAAAGTTCTCTATTAGCGTGGAAAAATATACATTCAAATTTTTGGGAAGAAGATGCCGCACAAGTATTTCAATGTAACGAATTTACAATAAGAAGATTACCTTTATTGTATTGACAGAGGAGAGCTTTTGTTCCAAAAATCTGCACGAACTTTTTCCAGTTTGCAATATTTAAAATATAATATTAATAAGTAATACATACGGGAGAGGGATTTGTAGAGCGACAACTGTCTCCTTCGAGTTCCAACGACCGACTGCGGGCAACGTACGAATCGATCCTCGCACTGTTATCTACTGGAAAACAAATATCATACGTATACATCAGCGGTCAGAAATTTACGTACGCTCAGTTGCCAATGTTTCGAAGAATTTCGTAACAAGAAATCATACAGCAATGAAACCGGGCTCGTTTTAAAGTAACATTGTTCTGTAATACTTTCTCATTCCGTAAAGTTTCGTTTTTCACGAAAACATTTTTGAACAACACGTAGTAAATGGGAAAATAAAGGTACTCTTGTTCCTCGAGAATGCTGTAAATTCAAACGCTTCTCAAAACATTGACAAATTTTCTTCGTGGCTAAAATCTACTGTGAATTCGAAGATCGACGCCTCCTCTTTGCAACACTCCTTTGATATTTGCTGCAATTATTTTCTTTCGTCAAGTTATCGAATAAACTCGTAACGTCTGCTTGTTCGTCGACCTTTAAACTCAAAAATTCGGTGACTCTCGCGGTTGCGTTTGAACTACACCTCAATTTCGATCTTCTCCACCCCTCCTCTCCTCACGTAAGTATAAAAAAAAGCGCAATTTTAAATCACTCGATGCGGGACGTGTAACTTTTTTTTTTCCAACGGAGACCGATGGTTGTGTTTGACTCCTCGTTTTGCAGTGGAATTTCCGCGATCTTGCAAACTGGATGCGCAACCAGTATACGCGAGGGTCAGGTGGGAAAAAAAAAAAAAAAGAAAAAAAAAAAGAAACACAGAATATACGTATGCGCGCGACCGTAAGCTCGGGTCGTCGACGGTTGATAAAACGCGCGAACGAACGAACGAACGAACGGAGGGACCTAGGGACGGATCGGACGAATGGACGAATGGACGAATGGACGAACGAACGGACCGACAGACGGACAGGGTTGTAAATGGGGTCGGCCAACCTGAACGCGTATAAAATATGCCGAGCCGCGCTATCTCGCGGCCGATTGCCTGGAAAACTCACGCGAAAATATCGATCCCCACCCGGTCCGCTTGTAATCAGATTAAGCAAGACCAACGGCTCGACCTGGCCATACCTATAACCCTGCACGGCTCCCTCGACACCTGTGTGAGTGCACCTCTCCTCTCTCCTTCACGCCGTTCGCCCTCTCTTTTCATCCTGCCTCTTCGAGCAAGCGAACGACGAACACAGAGAGAGAGAGAGAGAGAGAGAGAGAGAGAGAGAGAGAGAAAGAGAAAGAGAAAGGGAAAACCGGAGGAAAGAAGAGAGAGAAGAGCACATGAACGTTCGCACCCCCTTTGGCTGTGCACCCTCCACCTCCGTCCGTATCTTTCTATCTACGCGCGAAACGGGGCGCAGTCAGTATACTCGGTCCGTTATGGGAACGACTACGGGTTCGAGTATGTTTGCACGCCAACAACCCGGTGCCTGCTCGACGGCGACGTCTACGAGTTGCCAAAGTGGTCGTTTCGATCGAGCCACCGGCGCGAAACACCGAGTCGGAGATCGGCCGGTCAAGGAAATAATGCAATCAAACGCGAGCCTGGTCACGCTTAATTAGAATGGAATTGTATCGATGTGAAACAACAGCGACACACTGAACAGGCTGATTTCGTTTCGCGGCACGCAATTTAATTTCTCGTTAAATTTCACCGGGACCCCCTACCCTCTCTCTTTTTCCCCCACGTCTGGTCGTCGCGCGATCCCCACTATGAAACTATTATCTCTAGTCGCGGATAAACGTGATCGCCTGATCCCACTCTCCCCCCAAAAGCGCTTTGTCATTCCGGTAATTTTCAGCGGCGGCACGTTTCCAACCATGTGCAAATGAATTTATTTTAATCGGGCAAAGACCGAGCCCGAATTTCCAACGGAAAGAATCGTGAGTGTCGTTAACCTGATGTTTGACGATCGAATCTTATCGGTATTCCGTGGACGTTACGCGAGGCAAAATGGATTACGCGGTTCCGTAAATCGTTTCGAAAGTTCAATATCTGTCTATGATTCCTTGGATTCTGTCGAGTAGAGTCTATTTATAATTCTATTAGCGTTCCGCGCGTATTATGCAAATTTATCGCAGTTTTTCTTCCTCCCTCAGTCTGGAATTACGGCTGTGTTACTTATATTTCAATTTAGAACTTTATCAATGTCAGCCCGGATATACCCCGGATATACCTGATGCTAATTGTGTTGACGTTTCATATCGCATTATGTTGTAATTATACCGTGTGTGCACAATATCACGATACTGGCATCGTACGAATACTCGATACGCATGTATATTCCTTCAATGCGCGAATTCCTCGTTTCCGTGTATTTGCGAACGTTTCTATAAAAATAATGAATAAATAATGTCCCGAAGAAAATTCCTCGACCAAGTTTCCGTTGAAATTCCGCTGCTGCTGCGTGAATATCTTTCATCACACTCACTGTGTACTAGGTCGGCGCATATGAAATGTAGTTTATCCAAAGTTTGAATTTCAGGGGTCAATATCGTCTATTAGATTTTATCCGATGAATTATAAGTTTAATTAGAAGTGAAGTTTCGCTATCAATCACGCGATGGAATAAGAATAGCAGAATCATCGCTATGTGATTAATCACAACAATAATTGATATAATTTTCGATCGAAGTAATCGCGAATGAGAAAGCTTGAGAAAACCAATCAAGGAACGACTTTTCACGAAATATCTCGAGGTCGTTATTTTGCAGAAAATTCTGAAACTCAAGAAATTGCAGAGAACGCTGTTTAACGGACCAAAAGTATCCAAAGTGGATTATTCGTTGCAATATTCAGTAGCTGAAAGAAATTTCCAATTTTCTCGTCACGAAAGTGTAAGGAACGTGGAAGAATCCGATTTAACCAAGCATTTTCGAAGAACTAACATCCGGCGGATAATTCGGAAAATAAAGATCGATCTCCGATATCGTATGAGGAACGTACACATGTAGTTTACCTCGTTTTCGATCCTCAATTTCGACCGATAATTTAGCAGCTTGTCACGAGCGTGCTACCATGAATGTATACGTTTCTACATCGCGTATATCCCCGGTACTAATCAGAATAATCGGTTATCTCCGTTATCGAACCTGGCTTCATTGGCTCATGAAGATTTCAGCGTCCGCTCCGTTTATCGAGCCGGCTCGCGCGAAACGGCGACATCCAACAGCGCATTCGTATTACAATAAAGGGCAACTTGCATTATTCAATTCTTAATATGACACGCGTGCCGTCAGTCACATCGGGATGAAAGGATTATCACTCGAACGCATTGGATTTTTATGCGTATTCGTGAGAAGTTGAAGGATACAAAAATGTCGAAAACAATTTACGACGTCAAATTGAATTTTTCCCCCTTGCTCTGTGATTTTCTTTCTTCAAACTTTCCTGAGACGAGCATTAATTGTCATAATTGTAACATCGTATTAAACATTATATGTGACTTGAATTTTCTAATTCTCAAGTTGGAAAAATACTAATTCGGATTGCGTGGCACTGTAATTCATTTTCCTTTCTTTCAAACTCAGACCATAATTCGTACCACGAGATATTTTACCGCCTCATTAGATTATAAGAGAAAATGATTTTATTTCGTGCACGTTTGTTCTTTTTAGTATGAAAATGTGAAAGAAATTTTAGAGATATCCGGAAAATTGTCATTTTACATTATTATTCAATCGAACCAGAGTCTGAATACTTTTTGTCTTTCGTTATTAACAAGAGTAAGTTGAAATAACAAAGGTTTCTTAGTTTCCCGACGAGATCGCGCAGTTTTATTTTTTCCTAATTCACTGCCAAGTAATTTTTTATTCGTCTTAAACAAACTGGTCGCTATTCTTCTGGCTCGAGCCTTCAGAAATCAAAGTGATTCTCCCTGTATCTCTCGCCGGGACCACTTACAAGATCATTTGTACAGGGACATGCTTCGTCAAGTCAAGAATCTTCGAAAAGTTAGAAGTTTATAACAAAACGTAGAAGATTCATTCAGCGGAGGCGAGCAGCAATTTTTCAGCTGGGAATAATTAACCTGCATTGTGCAGGAAGGATCCGCCAATCATCATTTTGGAATTTTCAACGACGATTCGTTCGCGAGTCGCTCGTCAAACAGCTTCCCTTTTCGCTCGGGTATTCACGTCGCGTATAATGTAATCGCGTATCACCGATATCAGGTCCCGATGCGCGATAGCGGTCTACGATCTCGCCGATCTTTCGGCCGAATGCGTTCCAATCAAAATTGAAATTTAGAGGATGGTTTAATTCACGACTACTGTGTCTCGCGCGCGCGCGCGCGCGCACACACACATACAGACGCCGTGAAAACTGTCCGTTCAAGCGAGCAAACGAAAGAACCAACGAACGAACGTAACGAAACGAACGATCGAATGGCCGAGCAACTCTCGCAGTCGATCACCGTGCCGCGATAAGCGGTGATTGGTTCGACGGGATGCGTTATTCGTCGAGCGATACAAAAGTCGCGAATATTCGCGCTTGAGATTGCGATCGAATTTCCATCGGACCTTCTCCACCGGAACCGATAGCGATCGAATGATACAAAAGAGAGATATATATCAGAGTAAGGGGTTATTCGAGTTGGTCAAGCTTCGTTATCTTGAAATTCAATCTTCAGGTGGAACAAACGGGCCGATCAAATTTGTCGTATATCGTGGGGCACGTTGGGTATTTATTTTTAATGCTAGATCTATATCGGTAATCAAGAGCGTGGCTGGGCTATATTGCATTCGAGAAATTCAAATGGATTGCATAAATTATCATTTTACACGTGATTATAATTTCTACAATTATTTCGCATGCAATTACATCTGCATAATTTGCACGTTGCGCAAACGATGATAATGATCTGTATTCTTGGCTGACGACCGTTCGATTCTCCAAAAAGAATAATTCGTCGTTCGTAACTTCACGAAATTTCCATGAAAAATTATGAATCGATCCTTTAACGATAGCTTGTTAATTATACTAAAGTTATTTATTAGTATAATGATAGAAAGGAGAACACAATTGATCATTGAAGGAACAAAGCGTCCTACAATTTTGGTCCAGCGAGAAGGTGTGAAACTGTTTGACAATCACGTCCAAGAGGTATCGTATAAAGTATCTCAACAATCGCGGTCTGCGATTGTCTAAAATACAACGCTGAAAATACAAATACAAACGTTTCTACCTAAATCTTTGTTTCCCGAGGAAATCGAATTTATTACCCGACCGTCTCGAATAACTCCGCCTAGCCGTTTGACGCAGGTAATCGTTCGGGTATCACCGTTCGAGTAAAATAACGAATTTAAACGGCTTACGGGAAAGCTATCGGCGGATCGACGTTCGAAACGGCAGTCTTTTGGCACCCCGGGAGCCTGGATCAACGGATAGATATCGCTCGTCTTGCTCGCCTCGTTCGATCGATCGAATAGTCGAAAGAATGTGGTAGTTAAAAAAAACGAGCCGGGAGAAAAAGAGAGAGAGAGAGAGAAAAGGGAAAAGAGAAAGAGGGGGAAAAGAGCACGTGTACGCGGAAACAATACGATCGGTGTCGATGACACGCGCCAACGACGTTGCCCGTTTTACGCGCATCTCGAACACTGCGGTCGAAATCGATACGAGAGCTTGCGAAACGTTTCGCTCGTTATTATCCGCCTCGCCAGTTGAGATTAGCGAATGCGCTAGCTTTTAATGATCCGGATACATTGCGCTCGTATCGCCGCGCTCAGCCAACGCAACATAGTAATTACGACTTATTTCTCGCTGCCAGATCTCTCTGTTCGCGTGTGCGTGCGTGCGTGCGTGTGTGCGTGTGTGTGTGTGCAAGTGTGTCGCGCCGTGTCTTTTTAATCCTCCTGTCGCGAGCTTGACAGAGCGCGATCCTGCTCGCCAGCGACGTCACATTCGATCACACCGCACCGTTCGTTCGTTGCAATAAAAAAAAAAGAAAAAAAAAAGGAAAGAAAAGGAAAAAACGAGAAAATAAAAAAATTAAAAAACGGAAAGAAATTATATACGGCGAAGCTGGAGGGAAGTGTCGCGTTGGGTACGAATCCTTTCGAGTTTCGAGGGAAACGATTTGAAGGGGTGGCGATAAACGATTGGCCAACCGATGGCCGCCGGGGTTCAATTTCGACGATCGAAAATTCACGAGGTCTACTTCGTATTCCCCGTGACCAGCGAATGGATACGCGCAACAGCTGCGACTGCCAGTGAGAAATATAACGGCTGATGATAAAGAAAAAGTCCGAGGGAACGATCGTTGCGCGATCGCGACGAAACGAATGATCTTCCATCGTGTGAAAGAATCAAGTTTTCACGCGACGCTTCTCGAGAAGATCCAGCGAGCTTGAGCTTGAACTTGGCTAACTTCGTACCGAACAGAGACGAAAGAATCGACAGAAAGAAGATCAAGAATGATCCAGGATCGTTTCCTGGCAGTGGCCCTTAAATCCTTAAAGCGACTACACGGCTAACTAAAATTGTTGCCATTGTCGTCTTCTTAACTCGACCAATTACGTCTACATCTCGTCTACGTTTCAACGATACTGATTAATCTCGCGCACGATCCGATATCGCTCGAGACGAGTGGTTAACGTCTCAATTAACCGACTCCGCTAACACGCCTGACTCTCGTTTCTCGAGTCACCATCCCGGTCGATAGCACTGTACACACGATTACGCAAACGAGGCGAGATTGAGGAGACGCGATCTCGGCGAACGACGGTTGCTACGCCATTGGCAGCGAGCCGATACGAGAGGAGCGAGGAAAAAGGAGCAGCAGAGAGGGGCAAAAGCAAAGAGGCGGGTAAGTGGGTACCGGCGGAAAATGCGAGTACGTAAGGAGATAAGTGTCACAACAGGGAATACAAAGTCTTTTCCTTCGGCTTTCTCTCTCTCTCTCTCACACACACACACACACACACACTCTTTCTCTCCTTCTCTCTCGTTCTTCCGCTTAGGCAGCCCCGGCGTGCGTTCGCTCGGCCGTGAGCCAGAGGAAAATACTGCTCCATAGTTGAGCCGTACGTAATCTATACCTCTCCACCCTATATCGTTGCAGGCTGGCCCCCGCTGGTACCCTCTGGAGCAGCTAGGCGCTATAAATTTTCCCCACCTGAAAATCCCCCGATACGTGCACGCGCGTGCATTTGCCCGTTCGTTTGTCCGTTCGCTTGTTCATCCGCGAATACAACTTTCCTATAGGCCATATATCTGTTGATCTGGCGCGCCGAACTGCCGCCACCGGTGCCGGTGGCCGACTCGCATGCAGCCAATCGAGAGCCGGAGAAAAACCACCTAGGACCGTCTTAAATTTTCATCGAGCCCGCCCGAAGTCTGGGAACAGTCAACTTTCCACTCCGCGTGGCCTTTCGCTCCGCCGAGACGAGTGAAACCCCGCGCGCACGATGGATTTCAATGGGCCGACTGTTGACCGGCGAAACGAAGAGACGAACACGGTCGATTGCCGGCGATAGAAAACCAGGTTTTTCATCGAGCGTGTTTCGGTGATTGCGTGATCGATGAGAGAGTGATTCCGAGATGAAAGATACGTCGAGTATTGATAAAACTTCAAAAATTCGAGATTACTTTGTATCTATTGTTTGTGTTCGTGTTATTTTACTTTATGGCGGTATTCTGGTAATCCGGCTTAAAAAAAAAATCAATCTTTTGTTTTACATTTTCTCAAAGTATATGCTTTCGAACGTGTCTATGTAAAAGGATTTGTTTGAATTCGTAAAATTAGCAAAGTTGTAGATGTTTAAAGGAAACGGTGTACTGCTCGCAACGTAAGTATGAATATTTTTGTACAAAAACTTCAAATGTGTTTTTCTCAAATCCATATTTTTTAAACTGCTGACGAGATATCTCACGTTTTAGTTGACCGAGTGACTTGAAATTTGGAGGAGATCGTCACCGGATGTACCTTTATTGCGTGAACCACGGATTTCAAAATCTGATGTGTTTTCGATTTTTTTTTTTTAACTATACGAAAAAAGAAAAGCACAAGGAAAATCGATATTTTAACTTCAGAATGCTGGCGTTTTTTTTAATTTTCGAAATTTCGCTATTTCCGTGGTTCGTGCGACAGCCATATTTATACTAATTAAGATATATTTTGGTCTTTTAGTTTCAAATAACCAGGTGGACCGGAATCGCGTCAGCCACTCGAACCCGTTTTTAAAACCATGCTTTACCTAAGGCTATATAATTTCCACAACTTTCATTGATTTCGTTAAAAAAAAATTGTAAATAAGTATGAATAAATCTTTAGTATGAATAAATCTGTGTGCATACCAAAATGTACCATGGTTTTCTTAGAAAAAAATCGCAGAAACGTCGATTTTTTTCAAGCCGGATTACCAGAATACCCCCTTAAACGGCTGCAAATCAAGTCCAACTTGATTACCTGTTGCAACCAACGAGTGAATCTTCGCTCTCGATTGGCTAACATTTTAGTAACGGAATTGAAACAATACGTACGACCACAAAGGTACGATTACCTGTCTGCATAGACAGGTTCACGATTTCCGAGAGAGACTTTCGTAAAGACGACATTTCGCCGCGTATGGGGATGCAAATGTCCCTCGCTGTCGAGCTCGCGTCGCGTCGTGCTCGTTGTATCTCATCTACCGGTCCAGCACACTTGGTCGTCGACGATAAAGACGGGCGCTGCGACTAGAAGGGAAACAGAAAGAACAGGAAGAAGCGGTGAGGAACGAGAAAAGGAACGACGAGAAGAGAAAGCAAAACTCGCGGGGAAAGTTTTTCGCCGTAGTCGCGGCGGAAACCCGGAGAAAAATATTTTTCCATGCGCCTCGTTGACACTTGCCGAGAAAGAAGCCGGGCAAGCCGAGGAAGCAAGAAGAGGAAAGAAAAATGAAGAAAAAAGGAAAAAGGGAAACAAAGTGGCCTGACTTTTAGCCCCCTCGGTGAAACTCGCGACGTTTCTTCGTGCCTTCGTAGCTATCTCGCGATACGCGTCGCATTCGTGGTCGCGATCGTTGCATACAAAGTACCATCGGAAACGAATTTCCCCTTAAAAAGTCCCCGATATAACTACCTGCATCGACCTATTTTCCTTTGCTTCCTTTTGCCTTCTTCTTCTTCTTCTTCCGCTCCGAATTATTTTCGAAGGAGCGAGCAGCAGAAATACTTTCTAATTTTTAGACTTAAAGTAGAGCAGGTCAATAATTTTTACGACATTAGCTTCTGATCGAATCTACTCGATTCCCATCTCTAACCGGCAGTGTATCTGGCGTCGAATTGCCGATTGATGAGAATCGATTCGCTGTTAGCAGGCAACGCTTTCACGCTTTGATTTCTCGATTGGTTCTAGCGCGGTTCCCGATCATCTCTCCTCGCTTGTACCGATAAACATTTCACGACTGCTCGCAAGCGCGCCGCGCTGATTATCCCCGCGAAACGTACTCGCGAAACCAGCGCAACACCACCGTTGTCCGAATAGTTATATCTCCAAGCCATAATCTACCGCCAAGACCGCAAGGGTAATAAAACGCAACCAGTTTGCCCGAAACTATGGAAATTTACCGATGCCCGATTAAGTGGCAAGTGTATACGGGCGAGAACACCCTTTTCCCAGTGTATACATACATTTATATATATACATATACATATATACCTACCTGATAGCGTTAATATGCCAAAGCTCCACTCTCGATGATGCATCGAGGCTGCCTCGCCAGCCGTTTAACTCTATCGTTACGAATGTGAAAAGGAGGTTACGCAGCGGAAACTACAACGTTGATTTTGTTCGCGGATACCTGGAACGAAAAGGAAAATTTTTACGTAAAATATCTTGAAACTGTAAACTAGTAAATCGCGACTGTGCTAATCTTTGAAACAAACTCGAAGTGCTAAAGACGAATGAAATCATCTTCGATACCTGCACAATCAAGATCACTGATCAGAGATCGCTTTGCGGCGGAGCTTCGAAAAGATTAACTCTGCTTAATTGCGGTCAAAACGCATCGATCTTCGAGATCGATTTCCCGGTTATCGGTTCAACAGATTCTCCGCAGATTCTCTGCGGGCAGATGGCCGAAGCAGATTCGGGAAACGAACGAGACGCAAAACTACAACGTTTTTCATTTCTGATCGATTCGTATCCACGGTTGCGGTTGTAACGGTCGGGCCTGGCTCGCTCCGGCGCAAATTCCATCGGAATTTCGTTTTGTTAAAATAAATCAAACTTTTCGCGAACAGGACAGTTACGCGCGTCACGCGTGACGATCTACGTATGATAGTGAAATACGACGCGTGCCTGATCGATTCGGGCATATCCGAATGATTTTATTTTTTGCCTTCCGTCCCTCACCCTCCCCGGGCCGGGTGATTAACGACGTTGTTGAAATTCAACGTTGCCCGTTGCGTGCATCCTGCGTAGCATCCTGATTTTATACCAGAATCGATGACACGCGCGCCAAACGCGAAGAAGTTACGAGTCGACGAGCGTTTTAAAATCCTCGAATTACTCCTCGTTTCTCCGTGTGATCGCGAGAGACATTTTAATATGATTGTTTGATTTATGAATGGAATTTTGGACGAATAATTCTGGAACGCGTTATCCGATATACGTCAACGATATTTATTGAATTATTTTCGTCTAAATTCGAATCGTAAGTCGATTAAAACATTTAGTCAAATGTCTATTTTAATGGATATCAATCCAAATGTGAGGAAATGAACGAATAAACAGATCCATCCGAAAATACCACCTATTTGAAAACTGATTTTCCGGTTGAAGACCAGTCGTTTAACCAGCGCGATCTACGACTCGAGCTTTTATTACAGCTTCGACTTTGTCGTTGTTCGAGCTCGGCACCTAAGTGTCGCAACGACGCGAATCTTTTTCCTTCTGACGCTCGTTTCTTTCCCCGCGACAACTCGTCGAACTTCCCTCGCTGTTGTTCCCACAAGACACCCGGCCGTTTCGCAAAAAGAATGGACAGACTTTCTGCCTGTCATCTATTTCGCAAACGAGCCAGTCCGCGAGGGAATTTCTTGCCCTGGAAGCCACCGCATACGCCGTGTTTCCACGGACGTGCAAAGAAACGATGTCGTCACGCGCCACGCTCTCTAGCGCTTGTTCTCGTTTCGAGATCGCAATTTTGAACAATTCTTGAAACACACGCCGTACGACAACATTTAACAGTCGAGGAATTAAAAATGTAATTGATAGACACGAATGTCGCGAAATTAAGTTGCAAGTATATTTTTATATTTTGCAAACTTGGCCAATGTAATTATGACATTCGAATTTTACCGTAATACGTATAATAAGTGTTGAAATATTTTTGTGAATAATACGTGGACGTGTTCTGAGTAGAATTACACGGATCTCGTGAGAGAGAGAGAGAGAGAGAGACTTGTATTTTCGTAAAAAAAAAAAAAAAAAAAATCACGAAAGCTAAAGTAGAACGAAATATCCCAAACACGTTGACTCGAAACACGTCTAAAACCGTGTTTCAAGTTCGACCGTAATTCGACGACTGCGGTAAGATCCGCTGTAAGCCTGGAAAAGGTAAACCTAAATCGTGACCGGCCCGCAGGCAAAACCGTGCGGACCGCGTGGAAAAGCGGCGGAATGGCCGAAAAGAATGGATGGTATTTTCTAGCGACGGCGACGGTTCTGGATATTCTTTGTGTCCCTCTATCACCGGTGTCCATCCCTCTTCCCACTATCCTTCATATATCTTTTCCGATTCGTTCAACATTCTACGAACAAAAAGATTATATTCGCGTCGGCCTTCGGCGATGATCGAGTCTCGGCCTCGAGAACCGCACACCGAGATTCTTCGCCGACGTTTCTGAATTTGTGACTTCTCCTCCTCTCTCTCTCTCTCTCTCTCTCTCTTTCTTTCTCGTCGGAAGAAAAAGGTAAGCATTGAGGGTGAGCTCGATGAAGACCGGCGAACGAAAGAAAAGAAAAACGAGGGGGGGGGGGGGACGGTGGCGGTGATGGCGGTCGTGGTTGTGGTTGCCGAAGAAGCCAGCGAAGAAAATGCATCCGATTCGCGAAGGCGGGCTAAATTGCTGGAACGCGAGCTAAGGGACCATAATTTCCTCCGTCGCCCGTCGGTTTTTCGTCTTTCGTCGCTCGGTTAGTCGGGCCGTGTCTCTTGCCCCCGTGTTCAACCTCCTCCTCCATGTGTCTCCGAGTCGCTGTGCGTGCGAAGAATAAATACGCTTTCTTTCTTTTTCTGTTTTCTCTTTTTTTTTTTTNTTTTTTTTTTTCTTTTAAGACGACTGTCCTGCTTACGGTCGGTGGTCGATGGCAAGCGTAGTTTGCCGAGCCCTCGAGAAATACCGGGTCGCAATTTCGCGTAACGAAAAACAAATAGCGACCATCCATCGAGCCGGCCGGCCGGCCGGCACTGCGAGCCGCGTACGAGAGGAACACGCGAGGTAAAGAGGCAAAGACGAACGAACGAAAAGATAAGAGATATACGGAAGGGACGAGAGAGAAGAAGAAACGGGAGAAACGAGGGATGGTATCGCGGGAACGCCAAGTCCATTCACGGCGATTCGAATTGGAATTTTCCTACGAGTGAAATCAACGCGTTTTAATTTCCCACGCGCGATCATTTGACAAGCGGGCAACTTTTCACGCGTTGTTTCGCGAACTCTTCCACCACTTGCTGCGCAGCGACTCGCCTTTTTTTTTTGGCGAATAAAAATTGACAGACACTATTTTGAAATAGTTTTGAAATATGTTATATGTTTGTTGAATAATCAGAGTACCGGTTCACGTTCTCCTGTACATTTTTTTTTCTTTTTTTTTTTTTTTTTTAGCAGAAACAGATATGTATGTACACTGGTTTATACAAATAAAATGCGATAGTTGCTACACCGGAACAAACAAATGTTTGCAACGAGTCAAGAACAGCACGCATCTATACACGAATGACACGAACGATTTACTTTTACAGCGCAGTTTCGAGCAATTTTTTCACTCAACTCGCTTAAAACGGTACCCTTTTTTTCATCGTCGGAAGAGAGCCAGTATGAAGTTTCGGTAATGCACAAAAATAAAATTATCGCTGTTAACCGAGTTATCCAGCTGTCCACGTAAGAGTTAAAATAGCCGCCTAACTACGAAAAAAAAAGTTACAGCTAGACTAAATGTACAAGTTGCTGTATCTATTTTTTTCTTTTTTTTTTTCACACTTCGTCTAACAGTAGGAAACTCTTCCCCGTGCAATCTAAATATATTAACCGTCAGATAATGCAGGGTCTCTTGCCACTTGTTGTCTCACAGTCAGAGATTCGACGAAAATTGATGATTCCAAAGTAACGAACCTCGTGAAAATATGTTTCGTAAAAGTCTCGAGATTCGGCGTAACGTTCGATCGGGGAGAATCTGCCTCTCGGCGCGTTCGATACATCGAAATATATATATATATATATATATCAAGAGATTCGACGACTGGCAAAGTTTCACGTCGCTGCGGTTTCTTTCGGAAAGGAAAACGTTTTCGAAAGAGAACGTGATATTCCTTGGGTTTGGTTTGGTACGGGGGTTTCGTTTGGTTTACGGAACGGTTCCCGTAAATATTTGAAAATCGTCTTCCTTCTCTAGAAGCAACTCCCAGGCAGTTGGCTCGCGCTCGTTCTTCGTGAAACAATCGGTTTTTCTCCTCCCGAATTTTAAAATCGTAATGCCTTCGCGCGCCGCTTTTTTCACGGTCCGCGTTTCTATGAACGCGATGGTTTCGCCCGACATCTACGGGCGTTAGATCCCGTTCAAATATTAACTGTCGAAGCCGCAACCGACCGGCTTCCGATCCCGTCAAAATTTAAAACCCATACTTTTCTATTCTCTCGTCCCGCGTTGCCCCGTGTAACGCATTTTCTGCGAAATTAAACAACCTTCTTTTCCTCTTCTTCCCTTTCTGCTGCGTCTACTCTTTTTCTTCTTCCTCTTCTTCCTATTCGTCAATTTTCTTCACGTTCGAAAGATTTTCAACTTTATGGAGGACAATCGAATAACGGTAACTGATACTCCAGCGAAAGAATAACCAGAGAATGTGGACTAAAGTTTTCGATGTGGATTAAAGCTTCGATTCCTGCTTACGCTTGTGTGTACTCTGGATAGTGCAATGCCTCAGTTGTACGTGTATTTTATTTTTATGACGTATTCTTGGGGAACGAAAATCATCTCGTACAACCGTGCAAAACGTCTCGGTACAACACGACACATCGTAAACAGAGTCAAGTCGAAACCCAGTCGGTCCGATACGCATCAGAAAATATTTTCGAAACCAAAGCTCCGTCTTCCTGCCACAAGTTCAATCCCTGTTCGTTTGCGCAAATCACTCGCTAAACACCTCCGAGAAGAATAACGTGTACACAAAGGATTATATATTATATCAAGGTCTGCTGGATCATCGGGCGTTCGAAGAAAATTGATTGGTTTTCGTCATGCAGTACCACGTCGACCAACTGATCGTCGTTCGAGATACGCGTCGAGAAGTATCGTTACCAATAGAAAGAAAAGGGGTGAACGCGAAGAAAGGGAGTCAGTGGAGAGGAAAGAAAAAGAAAAAGAAAAAGAAGAAAAAGAAAGAAACAAGGTGGAGAAACGGTCGATCGGCGTTGTCGGCGGCGCATGTTCGCATTCTCATCGCGAAAGAATTTCAATCGCGGGGAAGGATACGCAACGCCGTGCGACGTTGGAATAGCGCGGCGAAATCGTTGAAAATCCTGTTCCGGAGAACCCGTCGAGTGGCCTGGCAGATTGCCATTGTCGCCGGTACAATTCAATCGCAAAGTTAGCTAGCTCCCTGTAGAAATCACATAATGTGCGGTTACCCAACCACTCCTCCGTTCGTCCCTCTGCGCCGTCGTACGCCCATGGTTTTCACCCTATTCCCTTTCTCCGGCGCTTTCTCTCCTCCACCACCTCTTCCACCGCCGCCTCCCTACAACACGCCGTACCTCATCGTCCTCCCCTTGGTTCCGCGTCATTCTATCTGTCTCCGTCGCACCTAATAACTCCCAACCTCTCCCTCTTTGGCCAACAGTGGTCCCGCGGGAGCCAACAAATCAAAAACACCCCCAAAGAGGCCACCCCGTTAGAAGTTCTCGGAGCCCGGGACACCGACTCACGAATCACCACCGACGACGGCGGCGGCGGCGGCGGCGGCGGCGGCGGCGGTAAACTCGAGAAAGGAGCTAAATTAAAATGCATCGTGAGACGAATGGTGGGAAATTACGTCAGTGTCTGGTGAAAACGCGGCGAAATCAAGGCCACGAAAAGTCGCGGCGCGGCCGGGCTCGGTTCGTTTCTCGAGTCCTCTCTGTCTCTCTTTCAGGCGATAAATTGAAACAAACGACAAGCCGGGGCGAAGGATGGGACGGGGTGGTGGAGAGACAAAACGATCTCGACTTTGCCGATAAATATCTTAATTACGAGCCGTGGCTCTTGAGGGGATGTCGAAATCTAGCAAACTTAGCAGCTATTCTAGTCGGAGCACCGAGGTATGCAAACTCCGGGATCTCTCGAGTTGCAAAGCTTCCGTTTCACCGAGAGACCCAGACGCCGTCCAGCCCGTGATTACGACATTTCCGTACGAACGAGAACAGAGAACGGTGGTCGCGTGTAATAAACGAAAAATTCCGTACGATCTGCGATCTTTTTTATCTCGGCTCTTTTCGCTCTCGCGTAATCGTGTGTGTCACAAAGAAGAACGAAAGAGAAAGAAAGAGAGAGAGAGAGAGAGAGAGAAAAGAGGAAAGGGACGTAGCATCGTCCAATTAGAAGCGGCAAACGTCGGCAGGAGGAGAAGGTTGGCCGAGAGGCGAGGGGGCGAGCTTTGAGCCGTGTAGTTTGTAGGTCGTAGCGCGGTGAGTAGAGGTACGTACCGTTTGACTGAAGCAGGTGTTTAATTTAGCGGTACTTGGTAACACGCGTTGTAGGCTGTAAGCCTAAGGCAGATGGAGAGATGTAGGAGGGTCAGAGGTACTACGCTCTGGCGCTCGGAAAAGGTGAAGGGCGGACGAGGAGAGATACGGGAGCGAAAACGGCATGCACAAGCAGGGGAAGAGAGGCAAAGCTCGGGGGTGGAGGGTTACGAAAGAGAGAGGCCGGGAGAAGAGGAGAAAGAGCGAGGAGAAAGGAGGGGAAAGTGAGAGAGTGCTCTTGGCTTTAGCGTGCAGGGTCTGCCTACTCATGGTAATTAAATGCCAGGCAATTTACAGGGCATGCATTTGCCGAAGGCTGGGCCACGGTACCGTGCGAGTTGCTCCTTATGCTCGGTGAAGCCGCACGCTCGTTCGCTCGCTCGTTCGCCCGCTCGCTCGTTCGGTAACCTGGTTGCGCGTCGGCGACTATCGCGTCCGTGCACGCGCGTGCGCTCGGAACAACTCCGAACAACAGGAAACAGCAACAGGAGAAGCAGGAGTTTTGTGAGCTTCGGTTACTCCGGTTGCTTCGACGGGCCTCAAGTGACCCGCCGGCTAGCCACCTTTCCGCGTACACAAACCGGCTTCCGCCAAACCTCGAGACTTACGTATGTTTCCCAACTCCGCTTCTCTAACCACTCACGCGCATTTACCCATATATCCGGTCTATCCATCCGTCCATCCATCCATCCATCCATCCATCCATCCAACCATCCATCTATCCATGCATCCATCCATCCATCCTGTTGCGAGCCGTCCACAAACTATCCGGTTGTTTCCTTACCGCGATTAATCCGCGCCAATTTACGTCGGCAAGTAGACCGATCGTCCACCCCAATCGCGTCACGACGACGATTCTTTGGAATTTTTTCGCCCATCAACCGAGACGCGATACGTACACACATCTGCACGTATACCTCTCCACGTGCAACCGCAGGCGTCTGATCGGAATAAATAACCGGATCGATGGAACGTTAATTCAACGGAGGCGAAAGGGCGAGGAGAGAGGAAAAAAGAATAGGCGGGCGTTAAATCGTTTTAATCGGGGAATGTGATGCTCATAGTTTTCGCAGACAGTCTCGAGCGTTCATAACTTTCGCCCATAGCGGCGAGCTTTTATCGCGAGCACGACGATGGGACGCGCCGCCACGACGGAGTTTTTGCTACTACCCTCCTTGTCACTTGTTGATGTCGCGGAGTCGAGGGGTTCTGGCTGGCTACACGGAACACGGTCGTCGGCTATCACCCCTCGACTCGGGTCGCGCATCGAGCGGGGCCGTGCTCCAACACCTTCCTCCTCCACTTCCTCCTCCTCCTCCTCCTCCGCCAACACCTTCCTGCGGTATACGAAGGAAATTCTAGTTCGACGGACGTTTCTTGCGCCGAGATAGAGGCAACTTTCGATCTGTGCGAAGCGTTCTCGACAAAGTTTACTCTCTCGGACTTTTTATATCGAGTCTCTATCGGATAACTTCTCCACTCTCGCATCTCTCTCTCTCTCTCTCTCTCTCTCTCTCTCTCTCTCTCTCTCCCTTTTTCTCTGTGTCACCTCCTTAACCTCAGGACGCCACTCCCGAGGAAATCCATATTTTAAAATTCGTTCGACGATTTCATCGTCCTCCCGTTATTGGACGCCGGAAAAATCGAGGAACCGATTAAAAAGAAGCAATTTCCGTCCCGTGAACCAACCCGGGGCTCGAGAATCTTCCGCGAATGTATCGCCAGTCGGAGGAGGAATGGTTCCCAGTCGTTAAAATAACTCCGCGGTTATCGATTCCTCGTAGCTTTCGACGCCGGTGAATATGGATTGACGCGATGATTATGCTCGCGACCCAAACGAACCTGCCTGCCCGAATCGTCTGTTCGAACCACTTTGAAACATCCAGTTGGATATTTCCCTGGTTACGGTACGGTTTTTCGGAGGAAAATGTACGACTCTTGTTAGCACGCGCTCGCTCTACGGTAGCGATGGGATCAAGTTCAACATCGAGTGCTCGCCAACTCGAGTCAAGTTGAATACCGCTGCAATAATCGTCGGATTAAGTTAAGCGGTGCATATCCGAAGCAGCCTTTAAACAGCAAGCTAAATAAACAAACGTGTACTCGAAAGGTACCGTCGGAGGTACTTGCGAGATTCGGATCTTATTTACGAGATACTCGATTCCATCTCCAGTTGGTACGCAAGTCGGAGAAATCCGATTCCAGTGTCGAAACGAACCGATACAGGTCCGGGGATACGGAGAGAAAATTATTAGAAAGAAAAAGAGACAGGGGGAGGGAGGGGGGGGATAAGAAGGTGGAAAAAGTAAAGAAGACAAGGACGCCGGGTTCGGGGTTCGTGGGAGCACGTCGTTGTCATCGTTCGACGTCATTACCGGAGCTCGGCGAGGCGGATATTTCGTATCTCCGAGGTAACGCGTAACAACGTCACTGTTTACCGTCTTTCGGTTGTACGCGCCGTTGTATCCGAGAGTATCTCGTTTCGCGAAGATCCTCCGGGTTATCGATTCCGGTTTGGTCGGCCGCGCTCGCAGACTTGAATTTTAATCGACAACGCGACGGAGATTACGAACGCGCGATCCTGCGCCGGCGAGCCACTGACAAATTAGAAAATTCCGGCGGACTCGTAATAAAACCGCCGAGCGCTGAAACGAAAAGGAGTACGTTCCTCTCTCTCTCTCTCTCTCTCTCTCTCTCTCTCTCTCTCTCTCTCTCTCTTTTCGTTGCTCCACCTCGAGTATCTTTTTTTTTTTTTTTTTTTTTTTTTTGTTTCCACCCCTTTATTCCTCGACGGCGACGTTGTTAGCCTCGAAATAAACTCGTAACCAACGCGACGCGCGAAACCCCGACCAAAATCGCAACCGCGTTTCACGCGGTGAATATTTAATGCAGTTGCATTTCGCTTGATAGAAACGAAGCGACATCGCCGGCTGCCTTTCGTCGGACACGCGCGTCGCCGGACAAGCGAACAGAGACGGACGCGCGCGCCGCTGCATCGAATTTCGAACATTTTTCCGGCCAGCGAGCTTTTTTCCCCACCCAGAGACGAGCGGCGCGCCGAAAGAAAAGAACTTTCGCATAATGGTTAATAGCTGGTCGCGTCGCACGGCGTTTCGCGCGAACACTGTCGGAAATACTCGTCGCGTCGGATGCCTTGTCTTGTCTCCGACTGCGGGGTCCGCCGCTGGAAAATAAAACGCTTCGCCGACCACGCGTAACCAGCGTGTTAACCAATATCGCACGAGCGATTCCCCTTTCTTTTTTCTTCTTTTTTTTTTTTTTTCATTTCTCGTTTCGTTTCGTTTCGCTGAAATCGCGCGGCATCGCGATGCAAACCGAAGAGGGGACGTCGCCTCCTGATTTCCGCGGCGAGCCGATTCAACCGTTCGTTTCGAGATGACAGACCACGGACGAGCGACAGCCTTCGCGTCTCGTCAGCCTCGCCCTTTTTAAATATGCTCAATGCCGTTTCCCGAACGACGAACGACGCGTGTACGTCGAATGACCGTCCCTACGCGTTTCGCGTTTTTCATCCAATGAAAGAAGATAAAGAAAAAAAACAAGAATCGCTGCCCACATGCTCGAAAACTCTCGTCTCTCGTCGGTCGAGAAGTTTCGGACAATACAGTTTCCCAGCGTGCTCCTTTCGCTGATATCGAATTGAAAATATCGGGAACAGGAATGCCGGAGGGAAATTAAGCACATATCTAAATAACGACGTTTTGGTTTCGTTGATCCTTGGAAAATTGTTTTCGAAAGAGTTTAAGAATTATTTTATGCCAATGAGAACTCGCGTTTGTCCGGACACAAATTGTAACACATTTATCGGCGAACTTACGCTTTGGGGAGAATTTGTAAGACGCAGATAAAAATCACAGCAAAGTGAAAAGATAAAATATCTAAAATACTATTATAAAAGTTAAAAGTTAAAAGTTAATGTATCTAAAATACTATTATAAAAGTTAAAAGTTAATATATCTAAAATATTATTATAAAAGTTAAAAGTTAAAAGTTAAAATATCTAAAATACTATTCTTGTTATGTCTATTTAGTAGTTTTATGAGAAAATAGGTTTTTTAATATTTAATTACGGTTACTTGTCAGCTGTATATAAATACTGTATTTTCTATCTCTCGCGAAATATTTGTATTTTCTACCTCTCGACGAAAATATCTAGAACATACAATAATTAATAACATTACAATAGACTAGCTGTCACGATATTTAATATCTAAATACACAAATATACTGAAATATTTCTGGATAAAATTCGTAAATTTGGAAATATCGACCTGGATAAAATATCGTGTCATCTGCCGAACATGTTGCAACGTGTGCTACATATTAAACATAACTCGCGCCACTAAGTTTCCCATAAGTGCGTAAAAATCAACACTATCGATAAATACCGATAGCGACGAGCTTTTGTCGAAACTGGAGAGGAGAAAAAAAGGACGAAGGAAAACAGAAGGAAAGAATGGAGAAATGGAATTTAGACAGGACAAGAGAGAGAAAAAAGAAAGTAACCCGAAGGTAAAATGCTTAAGAGAAGATAGCAACTTTACGAGTTTCCGGTCACGTCCTACCAACGATTCAATTGACGCGCGACACGCTCTGACTACCGGAATCTTCGGTTTCTCATAGTTCGAGGCTTTTAAGGAAAGCCACGCGGGAACCGATATACCCACGCTGTTTCCCCATCGTCCCCGATTACTCTCAATCGTCTATCTGCATCCTATCCCCCTGTACGGCTTGCCCCGAAATTACGAAATGCTCCTCGTAAATTGATACGTTTGATGGAATGTATCGCGCAAGAAATTACAACGATTCGTTACTCGTGTATTGCGGTCTCGTGCGACGGCAAAATGGGCGGGCTGCCGTAGACGGTGAGCGTACAAGTTTGAGCTTTCGTTGCACCTTATCGATTCTCGAGGCGCTGCGACTAACCTGCACGATGCATAGGTGTACAGCTTTAACGCAAGCTCGATACGTAACTCGTCCGTGTTGGCTGGAGAATCGCGTGGCTCTCCCGACCCTCTCGACTTTAAAAGGCGTTACAGGTTTAACATTGTCTCGCGCCAAGTCGCACACGGTGGATCCCAAAATTCCGTTTTCTACCAAAGTCCTGCTCGATTCTTCGAGTTCTAATTGCCTCCATTATATTATTCAGATATGCGGTCGGACACGATGTTAAAATCTTGGAGCAGTAAGAGGATTGGAGAAGTGTTACTCTTCAAATATTTAAGCATTTAACCTCTTGCGATGGAATGACGTGCCACGCACGTCGACAATATTTTCTCTCAATTTTAAGTATATTTAAATGTAATCTAGGCAAAACAAATGAGAAATTTATTACTTCTTAATGATTTCTATCCAGTGATATCGTATCGACGAGTTCAAAAAGAAAAAGAAAGCGACAAATTATTGTATACGGGGTTCGGTCACTCGTTACGGTCCGCGAACCAGTTGCTCAGCGCAACGGCTCAAAAGACCAAGAATCGTGAAAGGACAGTGGTGCGCTTCGTCAAGTCCACGTCAAGACGATCTTTAAATTTAGTTAATAACAGTAACAATAAATTGATGATAATTGCACAAATATACAAATATGAATTATCAAACGAGAGATCGAGAGATATCCGACGTGTTCTGACGATATCTGACAGAATTGAGAGAAAATTCGCAGCAAACTGTAGGGTTGGGGAAGAGGGGTGTGCGTGGAGGAGGAGAAGGAGGAAAAAAATTTCGGAACGAAACGAAGGAGGAACGTGAACGGCGGTTGGAACGTGATACGCGAAACGGCCGGGGTCGTCGCACGGTGAAGCGGGACTCGCCCCCGCGAGAAGGGAAGAAACGAAGGTTGTTACCGCGGCGGAAGAGACCTCGATCCATCACCGGGGCCAGAAAGGACGGAAATCGATCGATCTCGGGCGTCGGTAGAAACGCGACACGAAAGCTACGGGTGGATCCGATTGTTAGGAAGGTGAGAAGTGGCTGCCGGGCCACGGCCGACCAGCACGCGACAGGTCGAGGTCGAGAGAGAGATCGCGGACTTTTCAAAGTTCCGCAAATGACGCGTACGTCGCAATTTCCATCGAGGGGGAGGGCAAGAGCGTGGATAGAGTGAGCAAGCGAGCGAAGCGTAGAGGAGAGGAGAGGAAAGGCGAGGCAGGAGGGGGGAAGGACGATCGATGGGATCGCGTCTTCGCGTGTCTAACCGCAACTTCGCCTTTTGCCTACAAGGACGACCGCGTTTCCTCGACTGGCCCTCAACTGATTGAGGCAAAGAGTCGCGAAAGGGCTCGGTTCGCTGTTGGCGACGCGAACGACACTGCGTGGTCAGGTGGTTCGCCTTTTCGGAGAAAAATGACGGGGGTCAAAGGGCAGCGGAGAAGCGGCGCGCGATCCCTCGTCTCGAGGCTTTCTCGTTATTGCTCTCAACCTATCGCACACGCGGCCTAGGATCCTTTCGCGAGCGGTTGGTAATTTCCCGCGCGGCGAGTCGGCAATGATTAAGCTTTCGCTCTACGGTAATTACGCGAAGCACGGAAACACGGGGGCGAGATGTATACAACAACGCGCATTCACCCGCGGCCACAATTCCCTCGCTCTTGCCCTCGCCGCTCTCCTTTCTCTCCGCTCCCGATGCGCTCTCTTCCCACATACAACGCGTTGCGCGTTCGTCCCCTCTCCCCGGGTCCCGCCGTGCTCGTCGGCCCGAAGTTAATAATAATTGCGTACACAAAAAACTCTTGCAAACGCAAGAGACGAGAAAACCAGAGACGAACGGCGCGGCGAGAGAAAACGAAAAAAAGAGGGGGAACGGTTGGGAGCGAGTATAAATTCGAACCACCCGCACCCGCAACGGTGGAAGGAAGAGCGACGCGTTACTTAAATATTAAATTCGTTGAGAAACGAGGCCCATTTGGCCACTGAACGCGCAAAATTCCGCAAATTGTACCGGCTCTTCTCCTCCTCTTAAATAAAACTTCAAACGTTTCCTTTTTTTTTTCAAAGTGCGTATCTCGTTATAGAACCAGTAAAGAGTAAAAAAAGAGCAGCTCGCGAGCAACGGACGGGGAAAAAAGGGGGGAGGGGGGGAAGGAAACGCGCGCCGGGCGAGAGAGGCCGGGCAAGTGTATTAGAAAATTGGCGTTTAAAAAGAGAAGAAACAGCGAGAGGAAATGGGGCAGCCGGAAGAACGGAGCGATAAGAAATGAACTCTCGCGGTAACATCCTTTCGCTCCGCGTGTACCGTTGCCACACGACGAAAACATCCCGGCCATTTTCCAGCCTTCACCTGTTCCGCGTAGATTGCGGTCTTGCGAAATTACGCGAAACGAGACTCCGAAATGCGACGAAAGACGCCGGTCTAACGGACGGTTCGGGTGAAACGCCAGGCTCCGCGAAGAGGAAACGCGAAAACCCTTTCGTTATGTTTCGTTTTCGCCGATGAGAAAAACAGGAACAAAAAACAAGAGAGTGAAACGAGAGAGAAAAAAAGAAAGAATGAAGGAGGATCGACGAGGAAAGCGGATCGTCCGCGAGACCGAGGCACACCGAGGCCTGGTCCGGATCGTTTCGACTCTCGAACCTCTCAATCGCGATTATCGAAGCGTGCACGATGGTCCGCGGCTTTCAACGTTCGATCGTGCTTCGATCGCCTACACAATACGCCGCCTCTATCCGTCCCCTTTATCCGTTATATACGAAATACGCACGCGAGTTTTCTGTTCCACGTGCGTAACGGCGGAATCGAGGCGCACGTATGCTCTTCCACCCCTTCTCTCTGCAGCCGTGACAACCTGATCTATTGCTATTTACATAATAGACCAAACGAAAGAAAAACGAAGTCGCCCCGAAGCGGCTTGAGAACGGGTTGAGAGGGGAGAGACGCGAGAAAAAAAAAAAAAATGTAAAAGCGTAGACGTCTAGCATGTCGTTGGATAACCCAACTATACGACACACCGGAGAAACTGCAAGTTATAAAACGTTAGTCTCGAGCCGCGATCTCCCGGGAATATCTAGCCGGAATAAAGTCTCAAAAAGGGAGGGATAAACGACGTCGGCTCTATTACCGAGGCAAACTCCTCGTAGGCGTCGCGCCGTGTCGCGCCGAGTCGCGTCGTTCTCGTTCGTCGTCGACGCGGAGGTGCCTTTGATACCTCCACGGATCATGACACTTTCGGACGGACAAATTGATCAACCACGCGGCTAGATTTCAAGCTTTAGCGATTGCAACAATTTTCCCTTGTTTTCCTTTTTTTTCGAGTCTGTGACCTTCGAATTACAAGTGATCGTGTTTTTTTTTTTTTTTTTTTTTAGACAACGTACTCAAATCTTCCGTCTAATAACGTACCACAGTAGTATTCGAAACTAAAATACTTTGCCGATTGCTCACTGACTCAACGTAAAAATATGCACCTCAATGCTGAAGCTTCCAACGAGCGTTGATCCGGTTTCTCAAATTTTGCAATTTAAGCCTTTTACCTTTTACCTTCCCGATGATTATCGATCGATACGGGAGGGCATCGGCGTCTAACCGATTTTTTAATATCAATAAAACTAAGCAACGAAGAGTGAAAATTCGTCTAGCAATCGCCATCGAGAGAAACGGAAATTCGTTTATCGGTCTCTGGCGGATAGCACGATCATCGACGCGCAGCGGAATCGTAATGCGGCATGGCTCCTGTACCGAAAGTCACCGTGGACAACGATCCAAATTGTAGGTAATATAGGATGCGTAGGGGGTAGGGGGAGGGACGGTGGGTGGCGGCAAAACGAGACGCGAATCGTGTAAAGGACATCAGATAGCGGCGGATCGGGGCTATCTGACGATCCGGCCTCCGCCATCGAATTGTACGCTCAGCAAACCAGGTGGTTCGCGGGTACGCGACGCCACGTTACCCAGTAGGATAGCACCTAATGTAATCACGATAATGGCCATGCCGGGTCAACCAAGAGCACTACGCCATCGCTCTCGGCATCCCAGACATTCCTGTATCATCGCGTGATCTGGACATGAAAGGGGTAGAGGAATGGGAATGGAGAGGCAGGAGGAAGAAGAGGAGGAAGAGGAGGAGGAGGAGGTGGTGGTGGTGGAGGATGAAGAGAATGGTGATAGGAAGGAAGGGAGACGATACTCCCGTGGAATCCCGGTTACGAACCGGCGCTAACGGGCTTCCGAACAATCGTCGTCCGTCGATGCATCACCGTTCATCGACAGGATTGCAGCTTCCCTCTCTCTAGATCGCTAAAAAAATAATTCTCCCCGTTCTCTACCGCCGAGATATTCCTTCGGAATATCGAAACATCGAAACGATCAGATCCAGCGCGCATCTGGCACCAAGGCTGTTCCGCGTTGCGAACGCTCGAAGACTTCTTTTCCCGGGAATAATCGTCTACAGATTATAATAGGCACCGGGTATCGTATCCTGCTCCTTAAACGCGTTAAAATAATCGAGAGGCAGTTTAGTTTTGCCTACGCTATAATAAAATATTCTTAATATTCTTGATAAACGTGCTCTAAGATCAAATATTTTTAATACACTTATTGTTTGAAATTGAAGTTGTTTGAAAAACATTTCCAGCGAATGGAAACTCCAACTACCGATGACGAGAGCAGTGGATTAACTAACGATTAATATTTGACGATCTAACTCGAATAAGTCATCCGTCTATTCGAGCCGATAACATTCATATCACTTTCTACCTTTTTTTCTTCTTCTTCTCTTTGTCGATACTTTCGCGAGCCAATTGTAGCAAAACTTCGGCATCGCGACGATAAAACGGAAATTCGACTCTACGGTTTTACGTCGCAGTTTCGAGCATGACTTTTACTATATCGCTTTTTTTACGACGGCCTATATTTGGCATATACAAGCGAATAAAAAATTTCCCAGCTGTTGGGACGTATATAAATGGCTGTTGAAATTTTATACGAACTAACTCGAAGGGATCGACTCTTTCTGTCCCGACGATAGATAACAGACAGGTTATAGTTGATCGAACATTGATCGAGTTGTAACTATCGTAACCGCGGAACTTTCTCACGGAATATGGTGAGAAGCGAAGTATGCACTATGTCCCGTGATACGTGGAACCTGTTTCAGAAATCGATTGTGACCCGAGTGCATATATATATATATTACTTTCATTGATAAATGTACTAGTACACTTAGAAAAATTTAGATCGACTTACGAATATGGCAGCTCATCCATTTTATCCTTACAATTAAAGTGCCGTAAAAAAAAAAATAAATCGCGAATAAAATACGAAACGTTAACGTGGCCCAAATTTTTTGGCGAGAGCGTCACACCTATTGCTATCGGATTTAAAAACTGCTCTTCCATGAAAGACGGTAAGAACGTGGTTCATCGACTCTTCACCCTTTCTGCGACCAGTCCTTTTAGAATTACTTATGAAAGGGATTATGGCTCGACGTGCCCATAAATTCGGTCGGTGGTCGCCGTGACGAATACGGAAGAGGTAACCGAGAGCCAGAGGAAGGCAGCAGGTGTGAGCAAAACGAGAAACGAGCCCGTTAAACGAATTAATGTTCTCCGTGGTCCTCGAACAACTTCTATCCGACTGTGCCACCGACTTCGAGGACGGAACCAACCTATTCGTTTCATCCCCGAGCCCGAAACTTTTCCTTTTACCGTCGCGATTTTCTCCTCCCCTTTGATCTTTCCGCTGCAGAGATTTCGACGATTCATTCTGTCTCCTTGGTATATCGCGTGGAGGAAGGGGAAGAGAGAGGAGGAACGCGCGGGCGAAATGCGGGCTCGCGTCGCCGCCAACTACATCACCGACGCGCGTAATCCGCTCTTGCACACATCGCTTTTACACATCGTTCGAGAGATAATCTTTGTCCGTAGATGGGAAGCTCGTCGATTATCTCCCGTCTCGTTTTCTTTTCTAGTCCGCATTATCCGGCGCTTGTCAGCCAACTTTCTCGGATAATTAGCTTCCCGAGGGTACAGGAATCTTTGCAAGATACAACGTACACGCCGATACACGCTGAAACACTGTTTTCGCTGGCAACGTGTCGAACAATGGATAACCGAACCCCAAAGCCTTCGCAGCTTACAAAATTCTACGGCACTGCTGCGAATCGGCGTGAAAACTGGTGCCCTCCATTCTGCGTGCAATGGAATAAAGAAAAAAAAAGGAACAAGAGAGCGAGAGAGAATTACAGAACGCGATTTTGAGTGTGTACTAAAATATACGTGACAAACAGAAGGTATATATATATATATATTAAAAAATTAAAAATCTGTCTTGTATCCCTGAATGTATCCCTGTATAAGTGGACTATATTTATTCATCGACTTTATTCCTCTATATTTGCTTACTTTCAAATGTTAAAGGTTACTGATATAGGCTGTTTAAATTACTTCTGCGATATACTCGTAATTTCCATACGTATTTTCAGATCTGTTCCAACTACAATCATGCCCGATGTAATCATCACAGATCGTGTTTCACACGGCGGGCGTTAATGATATTTCAAACATATGTATAGTAATATATTCGCGAAAGTATTACTTACAAACGTTCGAACACTTTCGTGAGAGACCGAAATTGAAATTTTCGATACACACGCGAGGAGGAAATGTATTCCGGTTTCACGGGAACACAAGCCGTGTGTTAAAAATTACACGGATCGAGACCCGGTTTCATTTACTACACGCGAAATAGAAACCTCTGCTACGAATGCGACGGACAATTGCATTTGCAGCGATCAGAAAATCGAGAGGCGCGAGTGCCTCGACGTATATAAATCGGTATGTATGCATATTTCGCCTTTGATGGTCAGATTTATTTGCATATTCGGCGAGCTATCGAGACCGTTCCCTCCCTCTGAATCGATATGTTCGCAACACGCATCTGACACGCAGCCGATAACCAGAGGAAAATAACGCCGAGTCCGGCCCGCAGAGCAATAAGCGACAAAACATTCCAAACCCTCTTTCTCTCTCTCTCTCTCTCTCTCTCTCTCTCTCTCTCTCTCTCTCTCTCTCTTTACCCTCGTTACGCCGCACACGAATCCGTCGCGATTACGTATGGTGAAGCGAAGGTTATCGGTTGGTGTTTCGCTGCCTTAATTGCGTGCAGCGTCAGCGGATAATTGATGAAGTAACGCGATTACCCGTATGGTCGGATAATTCTGTGGATTGTTAGGAAACCGACCATCGTGCAACGTTGATAATCGATCGCGCGTACAATCTGTACTACGTTCTATCGCGCGTGGCAGCGACAGAATAACGAAGCTATTTGTTAAGCTATCGAAATTGTTCTCTTGTCCCTTCGTAACCACGTTTGCGCCACTCGCTCCGCTCGGTTGCCCTCTCCGACGAGTTTCCCTCCGTGCCCTTGCGGAAAGGAACGGTGGGAAACTACAAAAGTAACGGGGGGAGAGAAATACCTTCTCTCGGCCCTTTTCTTCTTTCTCCTTCTTTCTTTCCTTTTTTTTTTTTCTTTCTTTTTCTTTCTTTTGTTTTCGTTGTTTCTTTTCAACACTCCCTGCTTTTCCTCGCGAATTTACCGCTGTTAGCAAACCTCGCGACAAAGAGAAAGGATCCAGGTACAAAGGGATCTTGTTCAAGACGAATTAATCCCCTTCCTTCTTCCTCCTCCTCGCTCCACCCTACCCCCTACAACCGGCCTCCCTTTTTCTTCAATGAACCGACAACTCCGTTAACCCGGCGTGTGACAATCCACCTCTGAAAACGAATTAACGTGGAGAGGACGTTTTAAAACGAGATAGAGAACAACCCTCTTTCGTTCCATTCCGCGAATAACTTCTCACGACGGAGTAAAAAGAGTCGCCGCGTTTCGTGCGAAAAATTTAGCCACGATCAATTTTTCGATATGCCACTTGCGAATGTACCGATGATACCATCTTTCAACGAGACTACAAAGCTATCCGTGATCTATGTTATCGACTTTACGGTCAGTTTCATCACGAGATACACGAATACCTACAGAGAGAGCGTAAGAAGCGTTGATTCGTCAAAGTCGGTATTACAGAATGTGACTCTTGAACGTGGTTCTTTGAATAAGGTAGAGTTCGTTGTTATCCGTCCAAGATAAAAACGAAAATCAACAGCTATTATCACAGAACATAAGTATCCTGTGTATCATTGTAATATACTACTTGTTACATTTAATTTTCATTCTAACTTATAAATCGCTCCATTAAACCGAATTTGCTGCATCTGATCGATCGAATAGATAACGAAGAATACAAGACAAAAATAGACAAAGGACCAAAGGAAATGTGAAGGAATGCAGTTTAGGAAAATTGGCATTATCTGTCCAATAATTTCGAGAAGATAATATTTCTCACCGTTTAATCGACGATCAGCTCTAAGTCTTCTTTCACAATTCGACAATTTCTCTGAAATCACGTCGTCCAAAAACTGGTTAATCAACTTGATACCGTTGATATAACTTTTGCAAGACCGGATCAGGAATACGCTTCTCGGCGAGATTTTTTGTCCCAGGAAGTTTGACAACTATTTCAGTAGGAGTCGTTTCCAGCAAGTTTAGACCCGCCAATGGAAAAGAGTGATCGCCAGCCAGTTTTGACAAGGGTATGCTTTTTTCGTCTAGATTTTCCGAGCCTGGTAAAGAGACCATTTCCACGTCTTCCGTAATATCTGCCGAGATGTAATGAGTTCCAGGCAATCCAGACGCTTCAGGCATTCCAGGAACCGCTAAAGTTCCAATGACTCCAATAAACAAGGCAATAATCTGCAACGATTCGAAAAATATCGAATTTCTTTTTCGCACCGACAACTAGACGCATATTTCAAGTGAAGTGATTAAAGTTCACGCTTCGAGTTATTTGAATTTAGACAACTTAATTAATTAAAACAAGAGCTACTACACTGTACTACAATATACATAAGCTTTATATGAAACTTATATTTTTGTATTCTACCTGTCAAAAACTAACATTTACCTGTACAGCTATCACTTAAAAGTCACAAATTCAAGAAGTTCAATCAGAAAGAGATTCAATGAACGAGCCCGACAACTAAATTCGATTACAGATTCAAGTGTCGTGAATGTGTCACGTTCCAAAGCATTTCGACGTCTTACCTCGATCATGTTCGCTCGAATAACCGCGGTCAACTGTTTCCAGATCCGGCACACCGATGACGGTACTTTTATAGGTATACGTAGGACATACGTGGCGACACTGGTCCCAGAACGTGAATCGACGTTTTATTTCGATGAGCCAGGCGGCCGCGACAGTCGCCTGGGGCAACGTCTTCATCGAATTGTTTTCTTTCTCGATCGTGTCTCTCTCGATATCCTCGGGAATCTATTTACCTGTTTTCTTACACTCTCCGACATCCATGGGACGCGTCTCGTCGATCGCTCGATAAGACGAGAAATCCGGCGTCGCCGACTCTCGCGACAGTCAAACGAAGAAAGAAGGGAAAAGCGAGCGCAGGAAATTGCAATCTTCTCAGAAAGTTATATACCCAGAAAAATACGAATTGGGTGGCGATAAATGTTCCTCTAGCCAGGATTATTCTATGTGCTTTCCTTCCGATATTCCGAATATCAAAATACAACATCGGCTGAAGTAAGCCTGTGAAATAATAGGTGCGAACGCACAATGTAGTCGCAGTTACGAAACAAAGCGCACCAAATATTTTTTCAACGTACAAATATTATTTCACCGAAGTGGAGGAGCGAGCAAGGATCGCGATTACGTCTATTTATCTAGAGCGCAACAGGCAAATCGAGAAACAGAGAGATCCGTGCGTGTTCTTCGAAATTTTGCAATCACATGGAACAATCTCTCTCTCTCTCTCTCTCTCTCTCTCTCTCTCTTTATTCTCTTCTTCTCTCGTTCGGAGTATCTACGCAGGAACGAGTGCAGATAATAATCGAGTTAACTCCTACGCCTGCGTACGTTATTTAGTAAACGACGTTCACGGTGGGAAAAATTTGATGTCACAGGAATGTGCGTAACGTGCTGATCAGTGGAAAAATGACGTCACCTTATCCCTCTTCCAAGCGATTGCCCGCTATTATAAGCAGGATTTAGTCCCCTGGTTGGCGTAAACTCGAGCAACTTGAGGGGAAAACGTGACGTCATCTTGTCCATGTACCTTGACATTTCTCACCATCTCGTCGTATCTAACTTTTCTTTCAGCCGCTGTACAACGAGGAAGATCGTGTCGGTATTTAAGCGCGGGAAATAGGAAAATTTGATCGACGTGTCAACTCCATTCAGATATCGTTATAAATAAATTCTTCTCTTCTATGTATCGTATTTGACGTCGTTTTCATCACGTGTTACCTTGATGAAAACAATTACAGTGACTCACAAGAGCGTTCTAACACTTATCGTTGGAAAACTTTTTTACACCCATTACGCATAGTATACGTACAAAACATTTTAAATTGAAATAAGCCCTATTTGAAACGAATCTCAAAATATGCTCCACCGTTCAAAAGTTTCGACGATTATTCATAAATATTACTTTCAATTAGAAAATCACGAATAAAATTGTAAAATTCCTGACGAACAATTAATAAACTAATGTCATTATAATATGCAATATTGTATTGTATTTGCTTTAAAAGAGCCAGTAAATCAAATTAATTAAATAAGAAAATAAGAAATATATGTAGATTGGTCTTATTTTAAAATTCCTAGAAATTTCATGAAAATCAAGATCCTCGGAGTTTCACGAAAAGTAGAAGTCAGCGATAAATATTAACTGAAAAGAGATAACTGACGTTAATGCGACGTTCCCTCTAACAAATCTGCTTGTTGCACGCTCGCAACAGACAGCTCGATCGATCAGTTTGGATCGTTAGATCGGAAAGCCGTTAGATTATCACAACAATCGTTAGCACGGCAAACAAACGAGGACGTAACGACCTTTCTTAAATAATCGGTGTATACTGACGATTTGATATTCAAATCAGTGGCGATCGCATTTTCGTTGGAACCGGCAGCACGCGACTCGCCGATTTCCACGATTCTTAAATTAGTCGTTATTATTCGAGTCGTGGATTCGCGTTGCTCGACACGCGGCTACCCATCGGCTCGTTTTCATCTTGAAACAGAGAAAACCGAAAATACACGGTTTGACGTAGAACGGGCGTTACGAGTAAGCAAGCGGGCAAGCAAAATCGATCTTGTATTTGTTTCTTTTCGTCTCCTCACTCGGAAACGAAAACGGGCGTGGTTGACTTCGGTTTAAGAACAGCTTCGGGGGGGGTTCCGCTAATCTCAGCTTGCGGTCTAATTCTTCCTGGTCCAAGCAGAACAGGCCCACCTCCTATTTCAATTCTCCCTTTTTAATTCTCCAGAAATGAGCCGGAAAACAATTCTCGGAAGAGCATCGCTTTCGTTTCTCACGACCGACGGTATTCTCGACATGGATCAAATACTGCAAACGGATCCGTGGACCCAGATCGACGATTTCGTGCAACACAATTTCATGCAGAACGTGCTGAACGAATTTAAAGAGCGAATAACACTCGACCCGAAACTCACCCCCGCAGGTAAGCAGAAACACATTTTCGACTCGCTGTTCCACGAACCGCGTGGTTTTAACGCCGTCTTTCGCTACAGAGAAGAGCCCGGGGAAAAAACGCGCTACGTCATCCGGGAGATCGCCTCGTAAAAGTGAAACGAACGGGGAAAAATCGTCGGAGGGGAAGAAGACCGATCGGCCGGCAAACGATGGTCCAGAAGATGAAAAAAAAATCGCGAAGATAGGTAACAAAAGAACAGAGGGCTCGAAGGGCAAAGTAACGAAGAATGGTGACGTTAACAAGCAGAAGGAAGAGAAGCCAAAAAGAGACAATTCTCGGAGAAAGAAGACTACGGACGAAACGAACAAAACTGAAGAATCAACTGACACGCAGCAGTTAGAAGGTACCCAAAAAACAACTGGTAAGAAGACTCCAACGGTGAAATCCGAGCGGAAGAAGACAGTTAGAAAGCGTAAAGGCGAGGAAAAGGAGGAAACTAGCGAAATAAAAGTTGTAGAACCGACAAACGATAAAACGAATACTACGCCGGAAAAGACGATAACCGCAAACACGTCGAAAAGCAAAGATTCAAAGTCGCCGATTATAACAAGCACGCCGAAAGGCAAAAGTCCTAGGCTCACTAATTCGTGGCGCGATGCTTCGACGTCGAAACAGGACTCTTCCGTAAGTAATGATGTTTCTAAGCATTGCGTGGGAGATTTATACGTGGAATATATGCAGTATAACGATATAAACAATAATTATTGCAAACTCGTGACTCAGAGCAACAGCAGTAAAATAACAGACACAAAATCCAAGCGTAAATCGACAGTGAAAACGAAAGAGGATAAAAATCCAGGGAACAAGGAAACATCGGTGAACGAAGAGAAAGACTCGAGTCCAGAAAATAAAGAAACAACGATGAACGAGGGGGAAAAATCGAAATGCAAGGAACAGAATAAAAAAACGGCAACGAAAACAGATTCCCTCGCGAGCAATAATATTTCCTCGCGGAAGAAAGGCGCAAAGGACTCAGAAGATGATCACGATGAGGCCGTGGCTGAGAAAACGAAAGTAAAACGCGAGCATAAAACGGCAGAGAAAGGGAAGAGAGAGAAGAAATCTGGAGATAAGGAAGCATCGGGAATATCGACGAACAAAAAATCAAGGTCAAAATGCAAGAAACAGGACGATAAAAAGATAGGTAAACGAGTTATCGGTTTTTATTTTCGAGATTCAGTCGCAGAACTGAATTTATGCTCGCTTGTGTAATCGTTTGTGTTTATAATAGCGGGGAAACAAATTGGGAAATTTGAGAAACGTTTATTGGAACATCGAGAAAGGCACATACGACGGCATGAGAGAAAAGCAGAACAGGCCATGGAAGATTTTAGTCATCATGTCACCCGTATCGTCAAAAAGATGGGTTATTTGCCAGGTATTTCGTTACTTTTAAAAAGATCTTTATGCAGGTAACAATAACTTTCGAACGATATACAATTTACCTAGTTTCTTACAGAACGTTCGTACTCCAGCACCGAAGATGACGATAGTGATACAGATTACTCTGACGAATCGTCTTCCTACGATTCCTGTTGTTCTCACAGTTCGTGTTCCTGCTGTGACACCTACTCAGAGTACACTCTGTGTTCGTCTTCTTCCGAATGAGAATCCTTGTACCTTTCGAAAACGAAAAGAACAACAATGTAGATCAACCACTTGTCGGATCAAATTTTTATACAAGAGACTAATTTATTTATCTTCAAGACTTTTATTTGTCTTCAACATTCTCGTAGTGTTGATTGTCTATACTTAAATTTTATTTATTATATATGAATAAAGAACCTATGAAGCTTATAATGCACTTATGAACCCATGAAAAATATCGAGTTGTTTATTTATTACCCAAAAAAAAAAAAAAAAAATGATCCTTGCCCACGTTTGTTCTTTTTAAGAAAGTGAAAGTATATTCTAGCATCTTCGATATCTATTCAATTTTTTTTTTTTCTTTTTTAACAAAACTGCTTGTAATTAGCTTCCAGTATCTAACTATAAACTAGGTGCTAGTTATGGTCTCTAATTATGAGTTTCTCAATTATTACAACCATACGAAACGAAAGTCTCCTCTTGAAACGCATCGATCGAGGAGGTGAAAACGTCTCGACGATAGAGGTGTTACGGATCTAATGAGTCGAAACGAAAGAGTTACACGATACATCGTATTACCTACTTCTATCGTAACGGTTTTCTCTATTTATATCTTCGATATTACCGTCGTTGCACTGGTATGTACGATCCATCCCTATGGACATCGTATACTTGACATACATGTTAAAAATACTTTCTGGTTTAAATTAAATTCCACCTCAGGAGTATGCGTATTATTTGGCCATCAGTAATAATACTATTACATTCGGTCTATCGTGCATACGCGTGTGTACGCATATGCTCGAGCATCGTTTGTCATTAAGTATGCGTTACACTGTTACGCCGATGCAACGGAGAACAACGAACCTGAGATCGCTAATTTTGCACGTGCTAACAAGAAAGAACGATACCACTCGAACGATACGGTGGGAAGAAATCGTTAACTTATCTTTCGTCTCAAGAATCGAAATTTATCGAAATTCATTGTAACATGTTAAGACCATAATCTTTAGTTTCAATCGAAAGAAATAATATTTGGTGTTAGGTTAAAAGATAATTTCAGCGTGCAATCAAAGTACTTTTCGTACTTTTTCTCGAATTTGAGAAATCCTCCAATGATGAAAAAAGAAAACGTTACGAGAGAGTCAGAGATATCGATAATGATTCTTTCGTACCTGCCACGAGAAATTTTCCAACGATAGAAAAACGCAGTCGAGAACGAGGGCAGGAGAAGGGTTAACATCTCGCGAATAAATGTAATTATCCTTAATTACCGACTAACTGGAGAAAGTGATATCCACCTTGTTTGCAAAGTAGAAATATACGTATCGTTTAATCGTTGGAAAAAACGTCGGAAAATTACAGGGATGTTTGATCCTCGCATCGATGTTCCATACCCCTTTTCCCGATCTACGTCTGCGCGTGTCGGCCGGGTCTATAAAAGCGACGCAGGGCGTCGCGACGGCTCCAGACGCGACATACGCGCATAGCTGAAAATGTGACATCGAAGGACATAGCGATTTCCTCGTTTCACCACCGTTGACAGTTCTCCCGATTTCTGTGAAAAATTGATAGAATATCAAAGCTGTCGCAAGGAATATCCGACGTTGAGACTTCCGATTGATCAGTTGCTTTCTACGTGTGGTTGTTGTTCGTACATCGTATCGCGGCGTACAGTGAAGATGTAAGTGAACGCATAAGAGCGAGCGAACGTGTGACAAGTTACTAACGTGAACACTAACGCTTGGTGAATTGTACAAATTTGTGCATTGACTCGTCGTTCTGCAGACACGCCTTTCTCATCGTTCAAAGGATTATTAGCAACGTGGTAAGTCTCGTAGAGGTTTGTAACGCAATGAAACACGAACCTATCGCTGTCTATCTCGAGCGTTTAACCCTCGTGAATCGAATTGCATATAGTTATCGATTTTAACAGGCGTCGATGTTGACAGGGACCCGCGATGCAATTAACATAACGAAGTGAACGTGATGAAATAAAAATAGTGTGTAATAGAGACAGAAGTGCAGTTCATCCCGCAGACACAAAGGCTCTTTTTCTCATTCAGAGTTCGCGTTTGTGACGCCCTTTCATTCTCGTTTCCTTCCTCCCCCTTTNCTCTCTCTCTCTCTCTCTCTCTCTCTCTCTCTCTCTCTCTCTCTCTCTCTCTCTCTCTCTCTCTCTCTCTCTTTCCTTCTCCATTTTTAATCGGCCTTTCCCTCAAAGTGCTCGTTACATATAGAGACATAGACGAAAATATTACTTCGCTAATCTCTCACACGCGTTAAAATAGCACCGGTAAACAGAAACGCTAAATATAACTTGTGTCCAAAAGTTTGTCAGCGTACGCCGGTCAGAACCAACAAAGAAACGAGAAAAAAATAATCGCTTATGACTTCTACGAATCGACAATGTGCGATTTCGCGTAAACAGTCGTGCGTAAAAATACTAACGCTGTACGCGGGCAGGAGAAAATCAGGGGAAATGTAATTTCGAAAAAAGAAGCGACAGTTACGACCGGCGATAAAATCGACTCGTACAACCACAGAACTCTAAACGTCGATTGTTGTTTCTCTTCGAATGGAACGACGTCTTAAAAAAAAAAAAAAAAAATGGCTATCGGAGCACAACGATTAAGAAATTTTTCCACGTCGAAATCGATTTGACGAATCGTTCGTCTATTTTCTCCGGTTTCTTCGTACTCGATCTTGAGTAGAATCGAGACAATACGAACGATAACGGAATGGTTTGACGCGCGTTGCTGCAGCGAAATCCTTGCTATTGATCTAGGCAGCTCAAAAGGTCCTGGGTTCACCCGGCCAACCTCCGGCGTTCTCCCCTCGCCTCTTCACTCCATATTTCGTCCTTCGCCTACACGAACTATCAGGACGATATCTCCTCGAATTTTTTCGGCGACTCTTCGATCAGAAAGCGGACAGAAAAAACCGTCTTATCGTTCCTAGAACTTTAAGAAATAATCCGATTACTTTCCGCGAGTATGTGTTTCTGCGAACGTGCAAAGAGTAACGACAAAAAGGTGATTGATAGAAAATTCTCGTTAATCGTTCAGATGTAAAAAAAGAGAAATGTAAAATTTATCCAATTCCGATTGTCTTCGGTGATGTTTCAACGAGCAAGGGCAAGGGCGATTCTTGAATCACAGCGATGAGAGTGCGATGCCCTCTCTGATGGAAACCCAACTAAGTGCTAAACGCGTTTCACGCTTGATCGGCCGTAAGAGCGACACCATGATGGTTCGAAGTTGTGTGCATCGATGACGTAAACGAATAGAAAGGCCTTTCACTAAACGTTACGATTACACGCCAATGAAAGGGTGAAAGAAATAGCTTGAGGGAGACCAATCGATCTTGACGTGTGCGCGTGACGACGATGCGAGAGATTAAAATAGAATTTAACAGCGCATAGGATAGAAGCGATAAAAAAAGAAAAAAAAAAGTTCGTTAATAATACTTAAGACGTTAATACGAATATCTACCGATCTGATTTCAGATGAAACTTCACGAGAAAAAGGAGTCCGGAATACACAGAGTGCAGGAGATTCCCTTGGAGGAGTTGGATCTGTCGAAGGAGTATGAAGTGGAGAAAACGCTCGGCGAGGGTAGTTTCGCTAAAGTTCTATTAGCGACTCATCGAGCGACGCGAACCAGGGTCGTCCTGAAAGCCGTCCACCAAGAATTAACTACGGAGAAGGACTTTTTCCGCGAGTTTCACTATTCGTATCATTTAAGCCCGCACCCGAACATATTGTGCTCGTACGCGGTCGCGTTCAAAGCGGAGAAGTGCTTCGTTTTCGCGCAAGAGTACGCCCCTTATGGAGATCTCGCGGGCAACGTGAGAGCCGGGGGATTGAGCGAGGAAGCGTGCAAGAGGATCGCGAGTCAGCTCTGCTCCGCTCTCGATTTCATACACTCGAAACAGTTGGCCCATCGGGACATCAAGCTGGAAAACGTGCTGGTGTTCGCGCTGGACATGTCCAAGATCAAGCTGTGCGATTTCGGTTGCACGAGACGCGAAGGCACTTTAGTCAATAAAATACGTTGCACCTGGTTGCCGTTTCAACCGCCGGAGATCTGCGAAATAGTAAAGAACGAGAGGTATGCCTGCAAGAGGAGCGCCGATTGTTGGCAATTCGGTATCGTCCTCTTCGTTTGCCTGACCGGGAACCCGCCGTGGCAGACGGCCGATCTCATCCAAGATCCGGAATACTCGGCGTTTCAGAGATGGTTGAAAAGAAGGACCACCAAAGTACCGCCAACGTTCAGACGATTCACGCCCAGGCTGCTGCGATACTTCAGGCGAACGTTCGAGCACAAGCCTGAAAAGAGGCCGCACGTAACCGAGATCAACAAATACCTGAAGGATTCGTGGTGCGTGAACAAGATCAGTCACAGCGCTACTTCCACGTTGGTGGATGCCAGCGAGGGAATAGCGAGGAGAGCCGACAGTCTACTCTACCTGGACACCATCCTGGACGATCAGAGAAACGTCGACGAGAACAAGAACAAACTGAGAAAGCTTCTGAACAGTTACGGCCTGGAAACGACGATCGATCAGAAGGTGGTTACCAAGAGGATCTGGGAATGGGTGATGCAGTGCGACTCGAACATCGCGGAGCCAGCTTTCGTTGGTAGCCTCGGGACAGAAACCATGTGAGGGATAGTCAAAGCTTCTAGCGAGCCTTGTCTTAGAAGCGATCGTCAGGAACGGAAGTATAGTTTCGGTAGCTTCGACGCTGCCCGCGACGGAGACGCTCCGTCCTCTCTACAATGTGCCAAAGCAACGTTCGAACGAACGGCGACCAACTCGCCTTCGATCTTCCATTAGAACGATGCATCGTCGTTTCCGTACCGACGACCGATACGGACGCGAAAACGTGTGATAATCCCTCAATCATCTTCCACAACTCGTTACACATCTTCTCTACTTCTTCGTTCTCCTGTTCATCGCGTCCCATTCAACTCATCCGCGCACGCTCATTCCTTCATTTTTCTTGTCTTTCTATTCTCCTCCCCGTCACTATCCTCTTCGCTGCATCAATCTTCTCTATGAGCGGACCAATTATCGACAAACGTACGTGCGTACACGGAACACGTATATATTATTCACGTACCAGCATCATTTTCGTACAATCCCTCTCGCGTGGAAGATCTTCGACGACGAGAATTGCCTAAAAGACTGTACGAAATAGTCGAGTGCGACGAACACGAGATCACATTGGCGATTCTCTCATTTTTCCAGTAAAGAATACAAAACGAATGTGATACAAAACGAACAAAAAAAAGAGAGAGAGAGAAAAAGAGAAAGAGAGAAATAAAAAAATTCATTAAGACTGCGGCGAATACGAACGTAACTGCGATCGGTGTTTTCGGTGTCGACTATAGAGACAATAATGACTGCGGATTTCCTAGTAATTTATTACATTATGATAATTATATACTATATAGATTTAACGAACGGTAACCGGTAGAGGTCACTGTACGAGGCCTTGCGTGAAATCGAAGAATTCGTTCCATCGTGTAGGAAAGAAATTAGAGAAGAGAAACCAATAGACGCGGAACATTCTAAAACAATCAAGGAGGCGAGGATGGGACGAATTTGAAAAGAACTCGAACAGACATTGAGCGATGTATTTAGTGTCATTAAACGATATAGCGTATGTATACACATAGCGCGCATATATTCTTCTAGCAATTTATCGGTAGAAGGAGCGAATATATAGAAATGGTCGATGGTACACAATTTGGTAGAGCTATCTTACCACAGAACATCAGGCTATACATACGTAACGACGCAGTTCTTCCCCCTCCACCGCGCGACGCGAAATTTGTAATTAGCAAACTTGTAAAAAGAAAATCGTTAAGAAGAGATAGAAGGGAAGAAATGTGCACTAACAACGCGTTAGGCCTCCGTTAACGCGAAGCAATGTTTTCTATATAAACGATATATTGAAATAAATATATTAAACACAAACAATTGAAATAATCTGTCAAATAATTTTTGAGACACGGTATTCCCTCGAGTCACTCTTTGTCTCCCTTCTAAACAAGCTACAAGTTATTCAAAATAAAAAAAAGAAGGAAGTTATTCAAACGAAGGTTATTGAAAAAAATCTGTTTCCTTGGTTAGGGGAAAAAAAAGGTTGTAAAAATGCAGCTGGTTTCGCATTTTGTGGCATATCCCGCAGAGTTTTAACGAGCGAACCTGCTACCTGCTACGCGAAACATTTTTCTTTCTTGTTGTCCTTCAATCTCCGCGTCTCAAATAGAAAAGAGAGCAACTAAGAGGGCCATCGAGGAATACTTGACCTTTGACCTTTTCTTTTTCCCGAATTCATGACTCTCGCGGCCATCGTGAACGTGCCACTTGTCCGATTTGATACACCCTTGACCTACGGAGCCGCCTATTTTTCTTCGTTTGTCAAGTATTGTACTTGCTTTCTATGTACTGAATCGTTTCCACGAGCAGATGCGCAAGAAACTGACGCTTTCTAACGAGCATGACGAGAAGAAGAGAAAAAAGAATCGACGTGAACAGAAAACATTCTTTTACGAGATGAAATTCGAATTTAACGAGAAAAATTTGCACGCCATGTGCGTGGATTTCTTCTTCAAACTTATCCGGTGGAAGCTGAAGTGGAATCGGAAAATTTATTGCACGACTCGAGAAAAAAAGCAGACGATTCGCGGAATTCAGAACGATATTTCGAAAATTGTTTTTGTAAGTTAAACAAGCAGCGATCGATTAAGCCAAAAGGCTATACGTTTTCCAAAATATCGATAGACTGACGTAGATGCGGTCCAGGAAAAAGCATATTAGCAAACGTCAAACTGCTGCACTCGGCTTTTATCGTATCTGGATACAATGGATATTTCAGGCTTGCGCGTTGCTATTTCCACGCGTCGCACGTTTATTCTGAATCGTTTGCTTTCCCAAGTTACATATTTCTCCTACAGCGTGCGAATGTATTTATCTCGTGTAGGAACATGTTTACCTGCGTACATCCAAGAATAATATCAGATAGCGAAAACACAATTAGAGAACGGTATATTTGAATCTATATTTGATTCCATTATATTTTTCACAGTCGGGTACAGTTCGGGTACAAATCTATACAGCCACTACATACACTTTACTGATCATGTAATTAGGATCATTAAAAATTTTCAATGTTTTTCACTTTTTTAGTAAAACTGAGAGATATGAGCGAATTCTAACAATAAAGTTTATTATATTATAATAATATAATAGTGATGTTACTAAAATGTTATATATACACGTGCTAATAATCTGTGTTCTTTTATTACATATTCTTTCCTTTATGCGTTGTCTTTACGCCCTGGTTAAACTTTACGTCCTGGTGGAACGTCTGTTTTCGAAAAACGAGTGAACAGGTGATTTGATTAGGCTCCAAATATTTTCAATGGTATTGGTATTTCAAATGATACATAAATTAAATAAATTAGTTAAATACTACTACGTAATCATCTATATGATGTGCGTGCACGATTTCTTATACTTAGAGAAGTGAAATTTTTTGTCTTGTCGTCTTAATCCAGGGACTCTAAGAATTTATACAAAAGTATAAAAATAACAAAAATAAATTCGAAAGAAAGAAAAAATGAAACGACAAATCTTAGAGGCGTAATGACGACACACCAAGACCGTGAATCTCAAAGCAAAGAGAAAAGGAAAGAAAGTTGAAGCAACGGACGGCTCGTCGCCGAGTATCTCGTCATCGATCCTCCGGTCCAACAGCCCGACGTCTATTTTCATACAGGCTAACCTATTTATATATACGGACAATGTTCCACTTTTATCGGCCGATGAGAGCAGCAAGTTACCATACGTCATGTCGTGTCGGGACGCAACGTATCGCGTCGATCGCTGCTCGAAACACCGTACCAATTTGCATCTTGCTATTTCACATGTTGACCGGTACCATCGTTCTATCTCACAAGTATATATCCCGCATAAGTATGTGCCTCCTACTACTAACATACCATCGAATTTTACGACCTCTCTTTCGGTTTCTTTGACGTCAAAGGAGCGCTCTCCAGACGCTAACATGTCTTTCGTTAGGTATCAGGAAGAAGAGATTCGACAAATATAGTATACCATTCGGAAATTGTTCAACTATCAAAAGGAAAAATTGTAAGAATGAAAAACGGATACTCACAAGATTATACAGTGTCATTGAAGGAAGATTGAAGAGAGGCTGAAGGCAGATCTTTTACATCTTTTTGCGATTTCGAAAATATCTTCCACAATCTATCAAATTCATCAACGAATGGCCTCACCAACGAGTGCTGGTTAGTCACTACCACGTTATCGAAATTCCCAAAAAATGCAGACATAGTCCAATTCGTACTACCAGTAATTACCAGATCATTGTCCACAATTAGAAATTTATGATGCATTAAATTATCCTCGTATGATAATCTGAGCGCAACGCCTGAAACACAAATAATTTCGAAGTTTGAAGAAAGGAATTAATGTTGTTCATAATAAATGATTACATGCGATTACAAATCCCAATAATCACCGTTGTTATAAAATAAAATCGTTTGCGTAGCACCATTAGAGCTCATACGTCGATCCATTATTACTCGAACAAGTATACCTCGTTTATGAGCGTTCACAATTGCGTTTGATAATAATTGGCAGGTCAAAAAATACATACAGACGTCCAAACTTCGCGTTGCTCGATCCATATAACTTATTATTTTTCTACAATATTAAATTTATTCATTGTTGAAAGAAATATCTTTTTTTTAATTAATATCATTAATCGCTCATTACCTTAAATATTGAACCGGACAATTGTCTTTGGAGCAAACTTCTTCGCCGTTCAAATGTGTTCGACAAAGAGAAGATTCCTTCGTAAAAAACATGACCTCTGAAATGTTTTGTCTGGATTCAGGTATTTGTACTTTTAGAACTTCGCATGTGTTCGTGTAATTACTCCACAGGTTGTAAACTTTTCTATACAAATACCAAAGAATTTCCGACGTAAGAATTACTGCCCCTACTAAAAGAACTTTGTTGCTTTTCATGTCTAAAATGAAATTTTACAAACAAAAATATAATGTCATAGAAATTTCACTAGTCCATCAATGTACATACGCATATTTTATTTTACGCGCGCTTGTAAACTGAACAATACTTCAGAGCGCATAAGCGAATAATAATAAAAAAAAAGCCAATCAAAATTTATCATTCAATGGCGTGATCAACGAACAAATGGAATATACAAAAATTTTCTTAAATTTACAAGTACTATTAATAATAAACAGTACTTAAGAAAATATAAAAATGGTATATTAAAATACTATAACCTCAATATTAAAACATGCAAATCTAATGCTACTCATGATCTCTCGATTGTATTGTATAATCACAAATATCATGCAACATACCTGCATATGTACCTTCAAGATCTTCAAAGTGTTGTAATTTTTGTTTCAAGAAAAATAAAAGTGAAAACTGAAACAATTATTAACTTTGCCGCCACCAAAAAACGAACGTGATAGTCGTAAAGTTGGTCTTCAATACTAGCAACCTCTAAGTAGTCAAAATCCCTAAATATAATGTAGCAACAATATTTCCTACCCTGAAGTTAAAACAGAATTACTATTCTACTCGAGTAGAAGGAAAATCGATGAGAAAGAATTATCAAGTGTTTACTTTTATTAAATCTTCTATAAAAAAAAATGCTTTGAAATACCGTAAAAATTCAATAAAAAAATGATTAGTTTTGTCCCATTTGTTTAGATATAAATTCTTTATCTCTATTCCAAAGAATATTACAAATAGTATTCAACTGACAAGAACAATCAAACATTTCAGACCTCATGGAAGGTTTATTAATATCAATTCTAATAACTTTAACTTTCCATTTGTCTTCAAATTCTTTTATCCGTGCATCTTCTATTGTAAAACTGGACCATGGTTTAAACCTACAAAATATCAAGAATCAATCAATCATTCTTACTAGAAAATAAAAGAAAACTCTATCATGTGTTTACTTTGTTCCTATCACTATGTTTGCTGGTTTTTCTTTTATAGCTGCCATTGTATTCATCAAATATGGGACATCATTGAATCCTGTTGCATCATCAAAGGAAAATACAGAACATATAGCATCTACTTTGTCTTTACATGCCTAAAAATTTAAAATAATATGTGACTTCTAGATATTGTACTCTAATGTATCTTGTCTTTATATTTCACATACAGGCAATATATGATTATATTTTTTGATACTTGTCTCTGAAGTATCCCAAAACTGTAGTTTAAATAATACAACTTTATCCCATATCTTAACTGGCCAGAATACATTAGTCTTTTTGATCCCATTGGTTTCTGTATAATTACTCAATTCTTCTAATCCAGCAAGACGAGATACAACAGCAGTTTTTCCCACTCCAGACCTTCCGACCATAAAAATTTTATATGTAACTTCTTCAATTGAAGATGGTAGAGGAGGTCTTTCAAGAATACCTAAATTTTACAAAGAGAAATAATCAACGAATAAAAAATATAATGTAAAGTGTCATTTATTTGACTACAATTCTTTACCATAAAATCTCCTTTTTTTTGATGTGTTTATATAAAAATGATGCATTAGTGATTCCCCCTCCACAGAATGCAACCAGTTCACATTTATTGCTGTCATAATATAATTCCTTAAAAAATCAAAAGATGATATGAAAATCTGATAAATCTTTGATAAACATTAGTAACAATATCAAACACGCTGCTACATTCGCTGCGTGATTCAGGTTACGGCGCAATAATTCTATCTCAAATATGTTCGACAATTTCAATTACAAATATATTCAATTATCGAAAAGAAATAAAAGAACAAGCACAGTGAGACAGCCTTTTTCTTTTGCATCATAAATGACTATCAATTTCTAAGAATTTTTTCAAACATCCTCTTTCTGTTCTGTTTCACCAACTTCAAAATATAACACGTTCCAACAGGCGTGACAACTTAGGTTAAAAATTTGCGTGCAACTAACAGATTCTGCGAATCCCGTGTACATATATAATCTCTTGTCGAATTAGATAAAATCCCGCCTTCAAAGCACCAATGAGAATTACCACGCTCTACCACTGTAATGGGGAGAAATAATTCCATCAGCAGTGAAGTTGGCGTTGATTCAAATAAATGCCACATTGACCAATAAAATCCATTTACAACACGTAACGCGTTGTTTGCAGTTGTATCGCCATATTGTATATTTAACGCGGGTCACTGGCGCGTGTATGGGCTTCTCGTAAGATTTTCTGTCGAGTAAGACTGTGTGAATTAACAAGGATCGTGAAATATAACACGCAATGGATCTGGAAAAGTTGAAAGTGGCCGAATTACGGACAGAACTCTCACAGCGTAGGCTCGATACGAAAGGCGTCAAGTCAGTGCTTGTTGAGAGACTTCGTAAGGCGATAGAAGAGGAAAATGCAAACCGTAAGTTACTCTCTTTCTAATCTCTAATTTTGCTCCGTCCGAAATTCTTCTAAGTACGATATCTCTCGTCTCGTGATCGATGTATTCGTACACTCTAATGTTGACAAACATTCGAACGAGCTAGTAATAATTCGCCTAACATGTACTATTATTTTTTTCTGTCCAAATTATAATTAAATGGGAGGCGATAACCTATTTATCGCTGTTAAAAATAATCAATAATCGTGACGAATTCGGTTTCAGTATTTTCGGTGTCGAATAGACGGGATCTATGCGCGCTTTTCTTCTGTTTACGTGTGGAACGGGTACGCGACGCCACTACGTTTCTTATAGATTTTAGAATTTAGCAAATTTTGTTTTACCCTCAGTTTAATCATGTCGTTGGCTTTTTAATGAATATTCGCGATTAGAATAGAACTACAAAGTTATCTGTTATCTAAATAAATATTTTAATGTAAACGCTGCATCTCATGCGAGTATTATATTTCTTAATATTCTGCCTTTTCGTGTGTTATTGCAACATAAATGTTTTTAAATTACAGAAGTAAATCAAGGAAAAGCAAATGCCAGTACAGAAGACACGCATGATGATACAATGCAAGAAAATGAAAGATCGACGAAAATACCACAGACACCAAAAAAGTCTAGTAGATTGTCAAAAACTGCTCCTGTGATGACACCAAAGGAAGATACTGTAAAAAAGTCCTCCAGGAGGACTCCTAGAGTCCCATATTCTAGCAGAAGAAGGACATCTCCAAAGAAGGCAGATCAGAATGACATGTCTCGCGAACCATCACCTACAATATCTGAATCTGCTTTGGCAGAGGAAGCCATAGCAGAAGGTTCGATGCAAGAAGATACAGTCACGCAGGAAGAACCTATTGTACAAGAAGTAACTCCAGTACAAGAAGAAAAGCCTTTATCACCTAAAAAGGATGAACAAGAAGAAACAAAAGATTTATTGCTAAGTATAGAAAATAAAGATATCAATTCTATGAAAGTTATAAAAGATGATGAAGTAAAGAATGCAGACGTTGATGAAAATGAAAAGAATATAAATATTTCACAAGTATGCCCTGTAAAATCACCAGTTGATTATAGCGATACAGATGTATCAGTTTCAAAAGAGTCATTAGATGACAAAGATGAAACAGATCAAAAGCAAGAATCAACAGTGATTAAACTGACTCAAGAAACAGTAGAAAACATACATATAAAAGAAAGTCAGAACACTGTTACAGAAGCACAAGAAAATGAGAAATCAATCATAATTAATGATGCACGTGATAAGATAGATACAAATACAAAAAGAGATACAGATGTTGAACATGAGGAGGAAAATATAGAATCTATAGAAAATATAGATAATGACCATATTGTAGAATCTATTAATGATACTAAAACTACAGACATTCCTGACCCAGAACAACAAATAAATGAGTTGCTTGAAGAAGATCAAGACATAGATATCAATGAAAATGATGAATTAAAAGAAGAGGAATTACTAGAGGATAAAACAATCCTGTCAACTAGTGAAAAAGAAATGGACAGTAGCATTGAGAAAAAACAAGATGAAGAGGTATATTTTATAAATTAATCATTAATTATAATATATATATATTGCTTGTACTGTTATTTTAAACTTAATTTATTAAAAAACGCTTTGATTTTTCTAGCAGTATTGAGTATTGAATCTATCATTTTTGTATTTTTACAATGTTTATTAGCTTTATCTGCTATGCATTTTATGCGGCATAATCCGCGATCTCACTAAAATGTAGAGGACTGCAATTGAAACGAACTTGTTTCTTATTTAAATATTAAAAGCCTATAAATTTCGATTTATATTTTAATTTTTTAAATTTTATATATTTGGAAATAAAATTTGGAATAGAGAGATGAAAAATTCGTTGATGGACGTTTGAGATCGCGGATATTTTTCAAAAATTATTACGTCCTCTACATTTTATTACATAAAAATCTTACTGTATCTACAGGAAATATTATTTTTAATCATTGACCTATTTTCGTTTACGTGGAAAGGATATAGAAATGTCTGAAATTAAACATGAAGAAGATACAGATGTAGATATGAAAGAACAAGATACGAACAACGTTGTCAAGGACAGAAAACGGAAAAGATCCCCTAGCCCTGTAGAAGATCGACATGATTCACCTTCCCCAGTTCTCATCGAAAATGAGCCAGAAATCGATGATTCTGCTTTAATTTTATCTTGGTGTATGTTGGAAATTGAATGAAAATATTTGAATTGTATATTGTTATTGAATGCTGTTTAATTATTATTGTTGATTTTCAGATGACTCAGATTTAAATTTGGTCATTGATAAGGATGGATATTTCACCGCTACGCCTATGCACAATGATGGATTTTCGCACATGTGGGCTGGAGCAAGAGCATCCTATGGATTTCTTTGTGGGAAGGTTTACTATGAAGCAAAAATAGTGGAACATTGTACTGTTAATGCAGAAAACGAAGATCATCCGCATGTACTCAGAATTGGTTGGTCAACTCCTTACACCTCAATGCAACTTGGAGAGGAAAAATTTAGTTTTGGATATAGCAGCACTGGTAAAAAATTGACGGATAACCAATATGAAGATTATGGACTTGAATTTGGAAAAGACGACATTATCGGTTGTTATTTGGATGCAACATCTGAAAATGTTGTTATGTCTTATACTGTTAATGGAAAAGATCAAGGCATAGCATTTAATATCTCTAAAGAGGAACTCAGTGACAAACCATTGTTTCCACATATTTTAAGTAAAAATTGCAGTTTTGCTTGCAATTTTGGCCAAGAAACACCATGGACAGAAGAAATTTTGCAAGATTACGTTTCAATTGGAAATGTGGAATCTCAATATAAAATTCCTGGTCCGCGAAGACCAGAAAAAAAAGACGAATGTGAAATAATAATGATGTGCGGATTACCTGCTTGTGGGAAAACTACTTGGGCAATGCAATATGTAACTGAACATCCCCAAAAAATGTACAACATCTTAGGACTCAATAGTCTAATTAATAAAATGAAAGTATGTATCGTAAACGTTGTAATATATTATTATATATGCATATTCTATGTTTTAAAATAATTTGATAAAATATATTTTTTAAGGATCCTGGATTATCTGAAAAAGAAGGCTATAATGAACAATGGAAAATACTTATCGGTAAATGTACCGACGCATTGGACAGATTGATAGAAATGGCTTCTAGCAGAAGACGTAATTATATATTAGATCAGGTATGTATTTCACTGTATTTATTTATTTATATTAAAATAAAACATAATTTAACGCGACTTATATTTTATAAAATGAAATACAGACAAATGTATATCCTTCCGCACAACGACGTAAATTGAAGAATTTCTGTGGATATCAAAGAAAGGCAGTAGTTATAGTTCCATCAGAAGAAGAATTTAAATCACGCATTGCTAAACATAAACCAATAGATGGCAAGGAAATTACTGATTCTATGATTTTAGAGATGAAAGGTTGGTATTCTAATATTATGGTTTTTATTTTATTTATGATTATAATAAGATATATATTGTAATTAGTAGCATAACTCATGTGTATATGCATTGATTTTTTTCAGCGAACTTCAGAGCTCCCATTGTTGGTGAATCTTTCAATGTTGTCGATTGGGTCGAGCTTAATCAGGAAGAAGGTGAAAAACTTATAGAAAAATACAATAAAGAAGGGAAGGATGCAGGCTATGGTGGACAAAGAATTAAACGAGCACGCAATGATTCGAGATCAGAAAACGCTCATGAAAGTCGAGGTGACATAAGAAGTAATCGCGACAACAGAGATTATCGTGACAGACGAAGCAATTGTAAGAATCTTAATTAAATTATTTAAAAAGAACAAGTAGAAAAAAGTGAATGTTTTTTAGATCCCGACAGAAACCGTAATCCTGTTTGGCGAGGTAACATGGGATGGAGAGACAGACCACAAAGAGGAGGTGGACACATAAGACACGGTAGCGGTTATGGTCCTCCGATGCCAAGAAGAAGAAGAGGGGTACCTATTCCACTTGTACACCGAGGAATGAGTAGAAGAGGTGGCAATAGTGATAGAAGAGGAGGAAACGATAGAGGTCGAGCTCGTCAAGGTTCACGATCAAGAGCTCCAATAGGGTAATTACATTTTCTAGTTTTCCAGTTTTTTATTATTAATTTTTTATGATTGAATTTAATAATGGTAACTTAATTCTCTCATAAGAAATTATCAAGGATCACAACAATCTATGTGGAGTCAACACGGCAACTGGCCAAGTGCCCAATCTCAAGAAGGTTGGGGCCAACAAAATAATTGGGGATCACAACAACCATGGGGCAATTGGAAAAGCTATGGACAAGGATCCTACAGTCATCAAAACAGTTATAATCAACAAGGTTATGGTAATGGAAATTGGAATAGTTGGAATCAGCAGTATTATAATCAGTATTGGGGCCAGCAACAGAGCGGACAAACTACAACTAGTGGACAGACTACAAATAAACAATAATCGACTAGGATTTATGTCACGAGAGTGGAATAGTAAGATACACAAATATCATCGAGTTCTATTAAATAAATATGCGGCTCGTAAAAAATTAATTAGAATTGAAGTCAAAGTAGAGAAAAATCGTATTTGATAACTTTGATTTATATTCTATTGCATCGGGAAAATGAGTGTGATTAATACAAGTTTTATTTTATAATCTTTATATATATATATATATATATATATATATATATATATATATATATAATTTTTGTCGTTCATTCTGTTATCTTGTCATTGTCATACAAATGATATTTCTCGTACGACAGCGTGTATATTTCTTTTTCCAGGCAGAATGAAAAGCACAACTGCTTTATCTAACAATTCCACAATGGGACATAGACTTATCGTCCAAAATGACGAGGAAAATATGAAAACTCCAGATCATAGTGTTGTCGATACCGAGCACCGGTACTGATCACACATAAATAGATGGACAAATTTTTCCACGACAATATATTTACAATTTTTTGTTCGTATATTTTCAATGTACGATTCCAAAGTTATCTGTCGCGTTTTTATAACTCGAGCAACAATTTAGATTTTGTCGAGTGAAGGCACCGTTACACATGCACCACATGAAATTATTTTACGTTGCAAAATGCAATATTACGTGAATTGTAATATTATGTAATTGTGATTGGAGATTGATCATCGGAACAAAGCACGTAACGAAGAAAACGTATTCATATTAAATACGTAGTTTTTAAATCATTTTAAATCAAAAAGGGGGTAACGTATGAATAACATCTTGTAACGTCTTTTCATCGAAAAATCGGTCAAGAGGAAGAATGTCATGTATGGGTATATTATACAATTAGCATTAAGATTAAAATACTTGCAATGAATTATCGCTCTCAAAACAAACGTGTAAATATGTACAGATTTTCAAACGTATTACACAAAACGTTTACTGGAAGTCTGTTTATATATTAATAGTTAAAAATACCATGTAATAAAAAGAAAAAGATATTTGTTCCCAACAAAAACACGAGAGTGATATTGTATATGAGTTTGTTTTAACTTTCTAATGATGATGTACAAAAAAGGAAAATATCGTATCACGAATAAATTATTATTGAATTTGATTTATATGTACGCGCATTTTATTGAATTAACAAGATCACCAAATGATATTTTCGAATTAGATGTTATATTTTATAACGTTACTTTATCAAGAATATGCGATTGTTACCCGACGTACTTCCTCCTGTTCCTTCTTTTTTTCTCATTATTACCAAACGTCTTTCATTTTAGTCGTTAACTCTTTATTTTTCTTTTCCGTTTCCTCTCATCCTTAGTCTATCTTTTCTTCATTTTGCTACATTTTTCTTTGTTGCATAAACTTACAAATAAAGCATGGTATTCTAGTTTATGCTTGTTACTTCAATAGTACTGAAAAACCATAGTTACAGGATGATTGTCTTTGTACCTCCTTTTTCTAAAATACTTTGTACAGTTTGCGAGACTTCGAATTAAGGTTCTTTGAATATTGAACAATAACAAAATACAAAAAGATGAATTTGTAAGAGTAGAAATTGAAAGTATGAAGAAATCCTTCGTCGCACATTACCACGATTCGAAGTCGACCAAGATCAAATTATAATATGTAATAACATTAAATCGTAAGTCAATGAACAAAATTTGTTTTTTTTTCATATACAATCGAATAAGAATAATTTCGCAGAATTAGTTCGTAATCGAAGAATTTACTTGTTGACAGAAGTGTACAAACTTATTCGTAAAAATAAAAAATATCTTCTATTTATTTAGAATTTAAATTATTTACAACCCAGATTTAATCAGCGCAATTACCTGCTAGAAATATCCTGTAACAGTAAATCAGTCTTCACGCACGCTTAATGTAATGGTCAACATAATTGATTATGTTGACTTTATTAATCTATAAATATGGATTTAAATTAATTCAATGTGATTTACATATATGCGACACAATTTATCTAACATTTGTAACGCATTTTATGTAATTGCGCGGATATTTTATCGTGCAAGATAACCGATAAACCGTAAGCTCTTCTAATTTCTTTGCTGCCTCTCATATAGATAAATCTGCATGACTTATATTTAAAAATAATATCAACGGTTCATGATTTATTGTCGAAAGAATAAGAAAAAAGAAAAAAATAATATGCTTTTATTCGAGACATTCATTGTACTATTAATCTCGTTTCTGCATAAGAAAAAAACGATTTACATTGATTTTGTATAAAGAAACATAGTACAAAATTTTTCACTCATAAAAATCATTCACAAAATCCTTCGAAAGAATAAACAAATTTAAAATCCTACTCTCAATTCACTAACTTCTACTTAGTATAAAGATAGGCACCCCCTTTTGTCATGCTACAAAAGATCCATTACATGATTTTGTGGTATGATTATACTACGTTGGTATACTTCCAACTTACACCGAAAACAAAATAGGATATAATATATAATTTTCATTTAATAAAAATGTCTCGGACATCTGTGCAAAAACGTAGAAACATATGATATAAATGAGACTTATACATATTAAATAGCTTTTAATAATATGTATTTACTAATTGTATAATGTAATAATAAATACGAAATCCTGCGTATATTCGTCGTTATAGCAACAACTAGCTATATTCCATCGCAATAATTAATAAATTAAATATTTATATATTTATATATTTATATATGTTAGTAAAGTTTTATCTATTAATTTAAAAACCTATATATTACACTTAATTCAAATAACACTGGGATTATGAAAAATATAATGGTACTTTTGTGCAATAAAGCCTCGCGCATGTATTCGATTTTTCTTATTTCAGCGTTCTCTTGTGTGCTGTTGTCATTTTCCTCAATCCCGAGTAATATATAATTTGTACACTTAAGTATATTCACTATGAAAGAAATTTACAAATTACTTTTTTACAATTTTGCAATTCTAATCATATTAGAATTATATTGGAAATAATAGCTCTCGTTAGATTCAGACATATTCTTCCACGTACGGGATTTAATTTTCTCAACTCGAGTCGATTCATTTTATGAAAACAAATTGTACTTTTTATACGATTGAAATTTTTAGAAATTTTATAGAACACAACATTTGGAATATTCCAAAAGAAAGAAGGTATCGAACATTTCCTCACCATTCTATTCGAATTTATCAATTTCCCCATTTTAATAACTTCCAACGTGAGCGAAGAAGATAGTTTAAAATACCAAAACGATGCCAAAAGACAATAGACAATTTTCTATAGTTTTGAGCATATAAAAAACAACAAAAACCATATAAAAAAATCTCGACCGATACAATGTCCTTAGAGAGGAGGATGCCTTCGTGTTTAAGATTAAATTATACGAATGGACGGGTCATAGTATAAGAAGAAGAAGAAAACGCATTATGTACCGTTTTCCTTACGAAACAGATTAGATGATATCGATTACGTATAGCGAAATGAAAAAATCGATCGATCAACCACCCTCATTACAGATTTGACTGCAATAGAAATTAGGAGTGGCATCTATTACCTCTGTGGTACCTATATGTGTGTGTGCGTGCATCTGTCTATTCTAGATATCATACACACACAACACATATATGTATAGATAGTTTCTTATTATCGATCATGTATAATCCAATGTCACGGATTTAATCCACCTGGCCTCTTACGATTTCGTCTGTTTCTCTCTAATAAAAATGATAAATCCAAAGGATCCTTTTTATTCGGCATTTTTTGTAATAAAGCGATTAAAATATTGTTCAATCTTCTTCTTTGTTCTTCTCTCTAAACATAATTAATATAACACATGTTAATATAACATATTATATAATATAATTATAACCAAATATGAGAATTACCACTGAACATGATACTGATTCATAACATTACCTGAGCATACGATGTTGTAGGTGTAACAATGGATAAAATTTCATTTGATTTTCGTCTACTTTTACTCATAGAAGATTTTTGTTGATCCTTGATGTGCGTTTTTGTATTTTCACTTGATTCGGACTTATGATTATTATCAACATCTTGATTGTTACCCTTCTTTTTCTCTTTATTCATCTTACCTCCAATTTGAATTCCTTCAAGACTATGCGGCTGTATATAATTTTTAAAAGTTTTAGTTTCTATTCGGCACTTTTTCTTTTTATATTAATTTGATACTTACCAAATATGTACGATAATGCTTAATGCGTTGTGGAAACGTTTCGAATGCATAAGGTTTTGTGCAAACCTGATGTCTAGCTCTGGCAACTTTTGTAAATAATCGTGCTGCACGATCGACGCGATACTCACAAACGTAAGTATGCTCTGGTGTAGAACCAACTGGCCGTCCTTGATTAAAGATAATAAAATATTTTTGAAAATATTTCTGCATAAAATATTTTTAATATAGAATTAAATAAGAAAGAATTATTACCTTTACAATACGTATGAGGATCGAGAACCCAACAGCGCTCAGCAACCAAATCGCATGGAACGGCTTCATAAAGTGGTGCACATACGACTTCATTCTCATAGAACTTTCTGGTTGGTTCGTGATACGTTTCGTGTGGTCTCAAATAATGATGACCAAATACGAATCTTTCACCTCTATTGGATCGGAGAAACAAATATAAATTTTTAGGAAAATTTTCAATAAATTAATGCATATGCAATAACTTACTCCGCATTTTTCCAAAGTCTCTCGATTCTAAAGATGTCCATTTGCTCATAATCAGGTTTTTGAATGGTTTTATATGTATGCTTTTCAAGTGTATCTCTTAATACGTATACTGTGTCTCCCTGTCTAAGTTGTAAATCACCACGCATCAAGGTAACATAATGCTTTTTGCCTTCTTCTTCCTCATCACCTTCTAATGGAATTTCCAAATCAACAGGGCGTGGATGACACCTCTCGCATAAATAAGACTCTATGGTAGTGTCAGCTTTAACACAATCACAATGTTGCCACACGAGACAACGTTCACACTGAATCATTAAGCCTTCATCCCTATGATCATGAGATAACATTTACGAAAAGTTCGGACAGATTAAGTTACAATAAAAATTACAATTCAGGCATACCTATGCAAACCACAAATACACCTAATAACATCTTCTTCGCCTGCAGTTGAACCACGAGGAGGTAAAAAGCCTTGAGATGGAGGACAACCCACTGCTTCAGTTATTGCATCCACGAAATCGGGCTTGCTTCCTAAGTATAACTTTCTAAGCCTAGCTGCGGCAATACCCATTTCCGAGGTTCTCCCAAAAAATCTTACATTGTTGTCAAAAAGTTTAATCATATCATGATCAAAATGCTCTGCAGTTTTATAGTGACCTGTACCAATACACTGATCGATAGTTGTCAAATCTATAGGATCTGATATTTTTTCATAATAATCAGGTAACTTCCTCTTTGAAGGTAATGTGATGAATGGCGTACACAATAATTGTCCATTTTCATCTTTTGCAGTTGCTACGATACTGTATAAATCTTTCAATACCTAAAGATTAATCGTGAATGAATAAACGTAAAAAAATAATGAATTATGAATAAAAAGACCATAAACGTGTCCTACCTTGGCCAATTTTGCAGTTTTATGCACTTCTGGATCATCTTGAGCTTGAGCTAAACGTCGAGTTCGTACGGTTCGGGTATTTGTATTAGTCAAAGCAGTTAATTGTGAGAAGAATGCGTCAGATTGAATTTTAGCGTCTCCTGAACTTTTTTCTTTTATATTTATCGCGTTACCGCATTTCACTTTGCCATTTTGCATTTGTACTTGATTTATCAACAATTTAACTCGTCTGACTTTTTCTAAATTTCTTAACAAGAAGCAATGATGTTGCTGAGCAAAGCATCGTTGTTGATGGGACATAGGTTTTAGCACAGGCGCATGAATCAAACTGGAATCGCCAACTTTTCGAGATTTACAAATGCCTTTCGAGTTCACAGACTGCACCGTATTAGATTTTCTTACATTCTTCCTCGGTCTTCCAACCGACCGCCTCTCTGTGGGTTCTAATTGCGATGGAATGGAAGTAATGCTTTTTGAGACTCTTTGACTCTTTCCACCTGTGAAGAACAAGACATAAAATACTGCAGTGAATAAATTGCAGAAAAAGGATTAGTGCATAAAATATTGTATCATTACCAATCACTCCTCTACAAGCACTACTACCGCATCTGCATTCTTGTCCCTCAGATGGATTAAAAAGTGCAAAGTTATAATCATATGTCAGTTCTTCTCCTGGTTTAATGTCTCTAGAAGCGAACAACGCCATTCGCGGAAGACCGTGAACGCTCCACTTTTGCATTTCGCAATTAGGCTCACAAGAATGGTTTACGAATCTTCCATCACCACCCATACGATGACCATCAATTACCAAACCTCCATCAAGATGCAGACAATAGTGATGTGTGTCATTAGCATACCTATTACAATAAACAAAAGAATATGAATTTGGATTTTCCATAGATATATTTGTACGAGATTTTCATACATGCTCTTAATATACCTGGTCGCCATTCTTGATTTGAATTCTCTTTCAGACACCACTTCTCCAACATATTCAAGGATAAAGACACCAGACTTGATGGCCTGTTGAGTCCTCACACCCCAACCTTTGTCCTCTGTCATGAATTTTTGTAAACCCGGTGCCCATTCATGTTTCTGTATTTTCTGATTTTCACACTTATCACCACAGGGACAAAGCTGTGGAGAACATTCGCTGAAAACCATGCGATTTATACAATCATCTCCGCAACCACTTTCTGGTTTACATTCGCAAGCTTGCGCTTCGTAAAGTGTAGTGGGCTTGACATCGTAATATACGTTAGTACGAATTTTTCTATAAAAAAAGAATAAAATGATTAAATAGTTTCATGACACGATGATACATTTGACAATGTAAAAACTATATGCTTACTTGTAATTCCATGATGGAACTGATTCTCTGCCAGGTAGTCTAGATTGTGTATGTAGCCACCATAAATCATATGGTAACTGAAACGGCATTTTTCTTTGTCGTAAAAGCTTGCCACATTGATACGTAGCGGATAATAACGCAGCAGATGGAGATTCATTTGTTTCGCATATAACCTTATTCCTTCCAATGGCATTACTACTTTCGATGCTACTACGCGTTTTCCCTTCAAAGTCTTTGCCATATTCTTGCAAAATGCCTCCCTGTAAGTAACGTTTCTTCCACCGAGATTGCTTCTTTCTCGTATGCGTCGAACTCGAGTGTTTCCCCACCTCGTGATCATCGTTGAGAATGTCATTACTAGGTAGAATGTCATTTTCCGTATCATAACCAGAGCTACGCAGTCTCTTCATATTCCTAGGAATCAAATTACAGGGGCTCGAGGAACCTCGTCGTTTCTTCTGATTACCATTAAAGGAGCTCGAATGTTCTGTTTTGATGTTTGTTTGAGAGTTTGAGCGTTCAAGTCTCTTTACATTCTCTTCGCTTAATTCAGCAACGCGTTGATTCGCAGTGAATCTCTCGAGGGACTCTTCCAAGGATGCATTTTCGTCATACGATCTTGAATCCTGTATCTTCTCAAATTTAACGGGGCATAATTTGCTCAATGCATTGTCGTTGTCTATTTCTACCAGATCCTTACGGACTCTTAACTGGCCAGATCGAGGTTCAACAGTTTCGTCAGAACGAACGTGACCATTCGTCTCTGACTTTGGTGAATTAGGATCTGGATTTGGAGTCGGATCAGCTTTCGATTGAACGCGATTTTGCACAAGATTGTTATTGCTCTGCTTAGTAGAAGACTCTTCGGTAAATGCATCTTGTATTTCAGTGTTGTTCAATACGCTCGTTTTGCTATCCACTACTGAATCTTCGATTCCTTCTTTCGTTGAACTCTCGCCGTCAGCTTCGGTGCCATCTTCGTTGGTCGAAGCTACGGTTCTCGATGTATCTGTCGACGTCTCGTTTGCGTTCAAGGATCTCTTTTTTTTCTTCTTTAACGTCGGGAAGCCTGTACGATTTATAGCTTTACGCCGTCTCATCTTCTTCTTGGTCAAAACCAATACAGCAGCGGAATTCAACGGATTTGGAACATTTGGATTGAGACTATTTTGTGACGGTTTAGTCTCGTTCGCTGCTTCATTATCGTCAAAACTCTCCACTGCGTTAAATTCTGCCGCGTCGATCTTTATATTCTTCTCCAAGCGTACATGATCCGGCGATATATCTCTTTTCTCAATCTTATCTGCTTGACTTTTATCGTTTTTTATTAATTTCTCTGTAGCCACTTTCTCACCCCTACTGCTCTTTTCCGCGCGACTTTTCAGATTTCTGGAATCACTCGAGGATTTCTCAGACTTTTCAGCTTTGCTATCAGCTTTCTCAGCCTTATCTGTCTTCTCGGCTTTTTCCAATGCGCCATGACTCTCGACAGGTAATTTTGTAACTGTCACGCGAAGATCTTTGACGATTTTCTTTTTACGACGCGGTTGTACTTCTATCTGACTCAACGGTTTCTCTTCCAACAAATCGGAAGACGCTGCGCTTGATTTGTCAGGGCTTCCAGCTTCGGTATCCCTGTGTCTTTTCTTAGGAGTAACAGGTACGGAATCTTCTTGGAAGGAGAATGCAGAGCTACCTCCGTATCTCGTTATAGTAGCTTCGATTGCTTCTTCGATGTGACTCTCGGTAGAGTTCGCTTCGTTGACAGCCACGTCAGTGCCGCTTGCATTTGAACTTTGTGAACTATGAGGGCTGGATACATGATAATGTCTCTTTTTTAATGGTAACCTTTGCTCATTTGGATTCGAGTTCGCATTCGCATTCATACTGTTCTTCGAATCCGTTCCGGACAGTATCTTCTCTTTCTTGAGACGTCTTTTTAATTTTTGATCATCGTTCGCGGTAACATCGCCTCCTTTCCTCTTTTTCGTTAGTTTCTTCACGCGAAAAATCTGGGGTAACTCGGAATACCCGGAGCTTGAATTGTTCCTACCTAAGCTGCACAATCTGGAAAATTCATCGATCAATTTTTCTAACTCTTGTATGAGGCATGGATGTATACGTATAGGATTTTTAGGTGGCAATAGTAATCGTCTCCGATGCTTGTGATGATGATGTTTGTGACAATGATTGTGTATAGGTTGCGTCGCTTTGTCGCATTTATTGGTTACATTTTCAACTTTCTCGGCCTTTAGTACCTCACCAACGGGCAAAGATATCAGAGTTTGAACACCAACGCCATTCGTTTCGAATCCAGCGCCTGCTTTCTTACTACTTTTATTTTCTTTCAACACACGTCGCGTAACCGGCGCGACGTTTTTCTTCAACGATGCTTGTCGCTTAGCTAAAGGAACGGTATTGCTCCTATTCTCCTTCAGACTCTTTTTATTCGAATTGATTACTTTCCTATCGTTCGAAACTCGCTCGCAAGTCGATTGCTTTTGTCGCCGTAACGAAGTTGTCTTGTTCCCTGGTCCGGACTTATCCTTTCCCATTTTCTTACACGTTCCACCATTGCATTGTACTCCTTCCTTCCCGTACTTATTCGTAACAGTTCTACTTAGGCACTTAATACGCGCTGGGGAACCAGTATTATTCCTCTTTCCAGTGATCTTCGTTTGTATACACTGTTTGGCAACGTTACAACTTCGTTTCTTTTGACAAGCTGGTTTCTCCTTCAACTTTTTAGCCGAATTATTTTCTTCGTCTTTGTCTGCCCGAGATGCAGCAGCTTTCTGTGGCGCAGATTTTGCTTTCCCTCTTTTAGGAGGTTCTTCCTTTGTGACTTTTGTTGGTTGTGGAGCGGATTCTTTCTTCTCAGTTCTCTCATTTTTCGCTGTTTTCTCCGTCTTTTCTATTTTTTCAATCTTTTCTACAATCTCAGGTTTCAACCTTGGCCTACCTGGGCCACGAGGCTGCGTGGAAACTGTTTTCGCCGGCCTACCGGGTTTTCGTTTAGGTGGATATAAAACGCGATCTACGTTTACCGCTGGCTTTGTGATAACGGGTTGCACTGGCGATTGTGTCGGTGCTGGAGGACTCACAGGGCTGATTGCCAAATGCAGCGGGCTGTTATCCACCGATTGAATTCCCGAGTCCGGAGACACATTCGAAACGCAAGGATACTCCGAATCGTTCAATTTTTTTCCTAACTTACTCCGCCTTTTCCTTGGTTCTGATAACAGAGCCGTCTTTTCAACAAATTGTTGCAATAAAGTGGAACTATACACAGGTACAGGATTCTGATCACCATTCTCGCTTGTATCTGAATCTGCACCGAGCGACATCCGCTCGATAGCTTTCGATACTAACCGACCGCTCTCTGAATCTTCAAATCCATCAAACGGAGCATCTTCGTGTTCTTGATCCGGCAAAATTGCCGCTAGATCTTCCTGATTGATTTCTTGGAGTGGTGGATGTTGTTGAGATTGTTGTTGTTGCTGAGATTGCTGCGTTTGTTGCTGTTGTTGCTGCATGTGTTGTGAGGGTAAGCGACTTTCTGAGGAATCGGAATCGTCACTGCTGCATTCAGACGACTAAATGAAAAACACACGTAAAATATATCTCTAATATGTCTCTAAAAGAAAATTCAACTGAAATTATAATAAAACGACTCTTTACCTTTCCTCCGCGATTCGATTTAACTTTTTTCGGTACGCTTCTTCTGCCTTTTTCTTTTTCCAGATCCTCCTTTTTCGGACCTTTCATACTGATTTTTAATTTAAGAGCTCCCTGTAATATAATTACAAATTTTTTCAGTGCATAAATCTTTAAGGTATTAACGAAAATTATAAAATTCTACTATACATACCGGCTCAAAATTCGTTTTTTGAATGGAAAATGTTTGCTCGCTGTGTTCCGATGTACAATCCGAATTGGATCCTGTATCCTCCTCCTCGTCGCCACTACTTTCGTCGTCTGAATCCGAATCTGAATTTGAATAAGAACAACTACCTTCCGTACCTCCAGAACTTTCGTCGTCAGAATCTGAGTCTTCTTCGGAATCAACCGAATCTGTTCCTAACATGAAATAAAGAAAAAGAAAATTCTTGTACTACAGTACATTAAGATAGAAATTGCCAAAGAACAGTTACATAATCTACTAATGTAACATATTAATACCATTAGGTTCAGTAGTCGGATCCCAACTACCACCACCTTTTATAGCATCCATATCAACAGTCGAAGGGAGCTCCCTTTCTTGCTCCCCATCGTTTTCTTCCCAATTCCAATTCTGTAATTCTAATTCTGAAGGATGGTGAATAACAGCATTCCATCCTGAGTCACCAGACATTTTTTAGCTTATCTAACATCCAATAGACTCAAAGAGAATATCATTCCTTATAATTTTGTTCACTCATTTAGTCCTTTCCTGATCGTACAAGGCATATCCCTAATATGCTTAATGCATAACTATCAAATTTTTCACCAGAGTGTCCATAATTACTTGGCACTTTCAACCAACAGTTCCTACATTGTCCTTGCACAAGGATTACGCTTTGCTCACACTGATACCACTGTAAGAATAAATGCAAGTTATTATGTCATAACGATTATTGTATATAATTGAAACGAAAAATTAAAAAAAAAAGCAATTAGCATGCTGAAGAGAAGGAGAAAAAGATACAAAAAATAAGTAGAAGAAGAAAATGCAACAAAAGGTTATGGAACATTGTCAATGAAATTATAGCACAGTAGAATTAAAGGTGACTCCTTCGAAATCCTCTTCCAAAATTTCTTTCTGCGCAAATTAACATCACAATCGCCAAAACAAAAACTCGAGCCATTCGTTAAAATCACGATCTCCGCACTTTAAGGTCACTTAACTTCATTTCTCATCCAACGTTCTACGTCTTTCCCACCCGTGTCCCATAGCGCGGGAGAATTCTTATCTATAACCTCGTAGAAGGAACGAGCATCAACGGTGAAATCGAGACGATCGGAGAAGTCCGTGTACCTTTTTCCCCCCCAAATGTGTTCAACTGTTGCCCCAGGAATCGTCACCGATCAACGACAGTGTCATCGAAGGAAACGCTGCTTGTTGATACGCGCGTATTTCACCTATAGGCGAGTCATATCTGTGCACGCATGGCCGCGATCGGAGCAACAACACCAACGGACAATCGCATGGGAAGATGAATCGTGGCAGAAACACGAAGATTTTCACCAAAAAATATCAGTCTGTTTACATCGTTGACGAAGCACACGCAGATCTTGAGAGCAACTGTGAGTAGGAAAGAAGGAGATCGAAAGACTGAGAGACGGAGAACTGGCGAGAGAGAAGCAGAGAAAGAGAGAGAAAGAGAGAAAGAGAAAAGCAGAGTGACGAGAGAGCGCGAGAAATGAGCAAGTGGGGACACGGAAAGAGCAAGAGGGTGAAAAGAGGAAGGGGGGAAAACGTTCCGGATCGTAGAAATCGGAAAAATAAAAGGCAAGCACGTTATCGTCGAAGCTACCGCCTAAAGCGATAAAGAGCGGTGAAGCAAGGGGCAGGCTGGTACGCGTTTGATGACAGGCACAATACCCTGAGGCTTCGTTACTTCACATTCCACGAATAACGCAACAAAGATCCACACAGTTCTGTATCGACGATTAACGGACGATATTCTCCCAAGTTGCTTCGAACAGACAGCTGTTTCTGTTTCTCGGTCGATGCGCCAGGTGCGTCGGCGACAGGGCCTGTGGAAACTCCCGTGTATTCAAGTGGAACTTAAATTGTCGCGCCATCTGATGTTCAACGTTACCATTAATCTCGCCTAGCGGTTCGTACGAATTCCAAATTTCGTCCATTTCGAACAGAACTGATGCACAACGTCCTCCCAGATTGAATCGCTTGTGCTAAATGACAAACTGTTAGTCGAATGAAAAACGCATTCGTATAAGCACGTTTGTAAAACCGATACGATATTTTATTTTTCGTACGCGTTAACAGAGAATTTTTTATACGGACTAACAGATACGTGTTTTTTTTCTTTTTTCTTTTTTGTTTCGTTTCATATGCCTTCAGTTTCAACTTTCTCCTCAAGAATTCCGATCTAGGACATTCTAGAAATAATCGATTCAAACCGCTCGATACTCCTACGTTTGTTGCGTCATTGTAATCACATCTAAATTCGTCGATTAATACTCGATAAATCGATAACGATAAGTTCTGAAGTAATTCCAGTCATTTCTTTGATCGATAATCGAATTATGAAATTACGTAATATTTCAACAATTGCTATTCGTATTTGCTTCCAGAACGAATAAATGTTTCCTCGTTTTCTTTTTCTTTTTTAAGAGACGAATAGTTAGATTATTTATCTTGTCGGCCGAATTAAAACGAATCGATTTAACTTATGTTCCCGAAATTTTCTGTCTTTTTCTTATTTTTCTCTTTCATCTCCTTTTTTCGTGAATGGAGAAAAAGGTACAGGAGAAGGGGGATATGTGAAAAAGAGAAAGAGAAAGGGAGAAAGAGAGAGTAAAAAAAGAAAAGAAATGGTAGAGTGTACCAACGCTTGCAATTCGAGTATTCCCTCTAGATAGACGTGTGCATCGCGACGAAAGGTGGTAGGAGTGTGGGCCTGGAGTCGGTCGGCAATATGGCTGGCTAGATGTGCATTGGTAGGGTGTTGGGGTGGTGTTAGTGCCGTACGTTATTTATGTCGAACTACCGCAAATCCTGCCCGAATCTCGCGTGTTTTCATGGAATCGGTGACATACTGTGCAGAAGCAGAAATACAGCTTGCATGAAGACATAGCATACGCTTCCGAGTCAAACAAACATGAAGTAAGTTCCACGTATACGATACAGCATCGAGTGAGAGAGATGGTCGAGTCGTACAAAATCGAGCCGAGTTCGGTACATGGGTTCAAAGCACCGCTTCTCCTGGTCTCTGACCACCGTTGTTTATCCCGTGGGTTGCCGGCAGACACGTTCAATAGCTCGAATATTTATCACTACCCTCCGCTACTGATATATTCCCATTCTGTATCGATAAAACGTAATGCCTGCGTTCGACATTCAAACTTTTCGAAAAGGACCTGTACGCGCTGGAAGTCATCCAGAGTACGGCCCTACGATTATTCCTCTTATCGTGTATCGTGAAACGTGTCAGCTCTTTCACCTTCGCCGGTTGCATCCCTACTAATCGAGTATTCCATTCACGCATTCATCGGTTCTCTTTTAGTCCTGCTTGTCCGGATGATATTCTGATATGCTTCCAAATCTTGCGTCTCGACGCCTTTGTGTATCATAAACGCGAATGGAACTTCTTTTGCTCGTACCGTGTTCCTCTCACGTCCGGGCAAAACGTTATTCACGCTCCTGCGGATTACCCTTATCCAAACTCGTGTACACACGTCCGATATGAATTGGCGTTAGACGAAAAATTTCATTGCATGCATATTTGTTTATGTTAGGCAAGGGTTCTGTTGCACGTACGTACGATGAAAATTTTTCAATAGTTTCGAAGTTCTCGATCATTCCTCCTTGCAAAATAATCTTCTGTTTCGTACAAAATCCTAATAAAGTAAAGAAATATCAATAAAGTGAAGAATATTGCGATCATCACTGATTCATTCACCTCGGCACACGTTTTTACTATTTCACGGTAAAAAGATATCAATGAATTTACCCGATAACATACTTATGCCGATCAGTGAGTCACATTATGATTCACGTTCGAAGCAATTTGCACTTGGCTAAATCCTAACGTCTAAACGTGCGTACGTTTTCTTTTCTTTTTTTTTTTTTTGCAATTTGACGCTAAATTTTGCTTTACATTTTTAATTAGATTTAGAAACTGAAAGCATCTGCTGTTCTAAGAGAGAGATCAAGGGAGAGGGAGAAAAGTGAGAAGCGAGAGTGTGAGTTAACACAAGACAAGAAGAAAGGGAATCGTTTTAAAAGGGTTACACCGTAACATGATCGTGAGAGGCTAGTGACGCGAACCTCTGTTCTGCCACTTGCACGCAAATAACGCGAAAGAATAACGCTGTCTCCTCTCTACGATAGAGATTTTTAACTACACGTAGATCGTTTAAGTTAAAGTTCCTTTTCTGAGATTTTTCTACATTCAATCGCACGCAACAACTTTCCCAATTTCGTATTTTGTAAGAAGAGATTTATTATCAGGATCGCTTCCTACGCGATATATTGTATCGATAATCGAACGCTTCGGTATTTTCTTGTTCTGACTAATCCCTCTGTCAGTGTCAACGATCTTTCGTGAATCCGTATGCTCGCAATAAAACTTCGAAAAGAGTCACGGAACAACGAGTACGGTGAAACTGAAAAAACCAACGCGTATCGCGGATACTACTCCGGCTCTTATCTCGAGCCAGCCTTGTCTGATCGCGCGCTGAGCAAAGAAGGAAGTGGCAGTATCTTTTAGTATTCCGTTTCGTTCTGTTCTCATTTCGCGAACGACTCTGCGCTGTTTTAACGTGGCCTGTGGCACGGTGAAAGTGAGACCGAACGTAACGTTTTACACGAAATCTCGCGATTTCTCGATCGATGATCGTATGAGTGACAAATATCCACGCGATCCCCCCAACAAACGAGGAAAACGATGAGGCGATACTCGTATTCCCGTCGACCGCAACAATTCCTTCCGGAAGAATATCGATCGTGGTAGCATTTCCTTGCTATATTTCGATTGTTTCATGAAAATAAGCGGCAGACTCTAACGCCGCAACAGATAAATATATGTATCACGAGAGAGAAAAAACGTGCCTCTGCTTATGTTTCAGCGAAGTGAGCATATCGTCCGCTCGTGCGTCGGTAATGGTATATGACGACGTTAATAAAAAATGGGTACCGAGTGGCAGTTCCTCAGGACTTTCCAAAGTACAGTTATATCATCACCAGGTGAACAATACGTTCCGCGTGGTGGGAAGAAAGTTGCAGGATCACGAGATCGTCATCAACTGCGCGATCCTCAAGGGATTGAAGTACAATCAGGCGACAGTCACGTTTCACCAATGGCGAGATAACAAGCAAGTATATGGTCTGAATTTCTCCAGTAAGGACGACGCCGACGCATTTGCCAGAGCGATGCTGCAAGCGCTCGATGTGAGTTTACACCGGTAGAAACAAAAACGAACATTGGAAGAAAAGCATCAGCTAACGCGTACTGTATACCAGTCGTTGCGCTTCTACTTCTAACTATCGATCAACGTCGATCAGGATATATATTATTTAGTAACTGCTTGATATTCAACTTAGGTGTTGAGCAATGGGAGCAACATATCGAGGAGCCTTGCGCCTGCCTCAGCCACCCAACAGCAATCCGTCTTTCAGCAACAACAACCGACTAACACCCAGTATGACGAGGACATGGGATACAGGTTCGTTTTTTCTTTATCCTTTGGTATTTTCTACTTTTCTCTGTACAAAAATTTCATCGTATGTTCGTTGCCCAGAACCATGACCAGGGAAGACGTGGCGATCATTCAAGAACGCAGAATGTCTCAGCAAAGTCAAGGTACGATAACGCAACCGATATTTATTAAATATTGATCTTGGATGTTGGAACGATATAAATTGCGAAATCGAAAATAGATTTTCAATTTGTATGTTTTTTTCTTTTTCTCTTTGCAGCGACGAACAGTCCGAACGCAATTTCCCCGAGTTGTCCTCTTGCATCACAGCAGCAGCAGCAGCAGCAACAACCACCCCCTCAACAGCAACAACAACAACAACAGCAACCACCTCAACAATCCGTGCAGCAACAGCAACCACAGCCACCGGCGCCGCCACAACCTCCGCAACAACAACAACAACAGCAGCAACATCAGGCTCAGTCACAACAACAGCCACAATCCGGACATCACAGAACATCGTCGGCACCACCAGCTCCCCAGCCTCAACAGCAAACTGTTTTGCAATCGATGCAAGTCACCGGTGGTATGGGGACCGGCGCGGGTCAAATATCGAGCGGTGGTGCACCTCCGATACCACCGCCTCAGCCTCCTATGGCAATTGCAGCTCCACCGTGTCCACCGGCAATGATAAACTTTAACGCACCGGTACCACCTCCGATGATGATGAACCAATACGCGCAGTCACCGTCGTCTCAATCAAATCTGCCGAATCAGTCTCAAACACAGTCGATTTATGGTAGCAGTCAAGGCAATCAATACGGAGGCACGCCGAACAATAGTCAGTATGCGACCGTGGCTGTCGTCGGGCAAAGTCCATGTCAGTATTCCTCCGGAAATCAGAACAACTTCTATAATAACAACGGGCAAGTTAGCAATGCGTATCCGAGTGGTCAGCCGGGACAAGGAAACCAGTACGGTGGCGGTGGTAATAATAATGGTGCGGGTGGTGCTGGTGGAAATCAGTATGGGAGTAGTAACTCGCTTGGCCAGTATGCGAGCAGCGGATCTGCGACAACCGGCCAATATGGGGTAGGTGTCAACGTTGGTGTTGGCCAGCCGAATCAGTCTCAGTACAGTGTCGTATCTCAGGCACAGGCACAGTACGCCAGCGGTCAGATACAGGCAGTTTCGGGCGCTACGAATCCATACGGAACACCATCAAACTCGGTGAATCAGTACAGCGGCAGTGGAGGTGGTGGCGGTGGCAGCAGTGGTAGTTGCGGGAACAGTGCTGGCAGTGGCAATACCGTCCCTGGCAGTGGACATCACGTACCACCGGTTAATCCTAATATTTATGCTCCCATTGGCAATGCCGGTCCTCAACCTCCTCCTATGATTCCGCTGGGTGGACCTGCCGCTCCTCCACCACCTCCTCCACCACCTGCTCCGAAAGTCAACGCCGTCAACCTAAATCCTCTTTCTGCATCTGGTTCCACTGGATCCGTAAGCTCCATTGCCACTAGCGAACCATCGCCAGATTCCAATTCATTGGCTGCTGCAATTCAAGCGACTCGCCTCAAAAAGAAACAGCAGGTGCGCGTCTTGCCTCGCATCGAAATGTTTTAACTTAAGTCTCTCGCCTTCAACTTGTTTTTATTTCATTCTCGCATGTCTATTCTCGCGTTTAGGCATCACAGCAACCAGTGGAAAATAGTGGTTCCAGTACTAGCAGCAGCGGAAGTGCTGGAAGCAGTGGGAATTATGGCACCCTAGGAAGGGGCGGAGCTGGTGGTATGGCTTCTATGATGGATGAGATGGCTAAAACTTTAGCTCGTAGACGAGCTGCTGTTGAGAAAAAACAACCGGAACAACCACAAGTACGTTTTTTTCAGTCATAATATCTCATTCAAATATATTGCTGTCGATTTTCAACTTGCAAATATTTCTTTTTCCCTTTTCCATAGGAACCTGAAAGTTCACCCGATAAGAAATCATGGGATAAGAACAGTTTGTCAAATAATAAATTCTCGAACGGTGCCGAATCACCGAAATCAGTTCGCAAGAGGTTTGGTTCTGCTTCCGAGGATACGCTTCTAAAAGTAAACGGCGTTAATGACGGGGCTGTGCTCACTGCTCAAGAAATGGAGGCATTTAAAGCAGAGATCATCAAGGAAGTGCGCAAAGAATTTCAAAAGATGAAACAGGAGATTGTAGATGGTAAGAATAATTAAGTCAAGGCTAATTAAACCGCGAGTTCTATTTTAAAATTGCTCATCTATTCTTGTTTTTTTTTTTTTTTTTTTTTCCTTTAAATTTTTTCAGTTGTCAGAGCAGAACTGAGTAGAAGATAAAGATGAGACGCGGACCAGTTTGAATTAAAGCGAAGAAAGAACGAATTCTACTGCTGTGTAGATCAACCGAAACGATCATCGACAACTGTACACGATTTTTTTTTTTTTTTTTACTACATATTTGCGAAAATGGAATGCAGTTATACCCCATGTATATCAAACATGTTTGTGTGTAAGTACATTATATCTAATCTAGTGTTCTAAGTGAACCGTACCCTTTTGGTTGCTTACTGAACGATTGGTAAGCAACGCGAACTTTGGATAAAATCGATTCTGATTCTACCAATTCGATGCACAACACACATCACGGATCACCTACTACGTTTGCATCCGTATTAGTCTTCGGTGGTATCGTACAATTTTCTCTTCAATCAATGACGATTGCCGTGCTCCATATCTTGACAAGTATTATTCATAGTTAAATCGAGCAACCTAACGTGACGTAACATAAAATTTAATCCCACGCACAATGGAAAACGCTTGCGTTTCTATGTAAATATCACAGAATTTAATCTAGCGGAAGATACGTAAAAGAAAATTTGTAAGATTCCTTTAGTCTTAGATGCATTTAAATTGAGACGTAATAGAAGTTACGTGCATTGAACTTTTTCGCGATCGTGATGCAACTTTAATATTTTCCAGCATTTTCTTCCAATCTCCCCCTTTTTTTTTAATTAAAATGCACGTCACACTTGTAATTTAAATTGAATCTTGGATTTTTTCGTACATACCACCGCTACTTCCATGTACAGATTTCATTAATAACGCACAGCTCGATACATTCCAAGTCAAAATATTTCGGTACCGGACAACAGGTAGAACAGAATATTAAAAAGTGATCATCGACTGCCACATAACTTTCAAACAAACGAACTTTTCGATCGATTCGAGATGTTCGTTTCGCGACTTCTTTAAATACACTCATTGATCTGATCGTCAAACGATTACATCGATTTTATATTTATGCATCATTGATCGCTAAAAAGAAAAAAAAAGAAATTCAAAATTCGATGCATGACAGGGCGATCATGTTTGCTACCGATATTGTATACTACTCTCCGTTCTTATATTTTTTTATCGTCTCTCGTACGATTCTCACGGACAATGAGAAAAATTAACGTTGCAGTTCATATATATTCTATGTATCTATAATATAGCCGTATATACGCTGATTTGCACCAGCTTATTGGCATTTATTGCATTCAGACAGAACAAAGTTTGGAGAGAGCAAGCGAGCGAAAATATGAAAGAGAGAGAGAGAGAGAGAGAGAGAGAGAGAGAGAGAGAGAGAGAGAGAGAGAGAGAGAGAGAGAGAGAGAGAGA